>NC_143580.1:201281227-201442785 GCF_048544385.1 Mastigoproctus giganteus
AGTCAATTGTCAATGATGTTTATAGAAAACGATGTTGTTCGGTTATTAGATTACGAATCTCTAATTGATAAATTTGCTAAAGCAAGAAAACTTCTTATTTAGTTTAATTTTTTTATTTATTTAAGTGCATAACAATTGGGACGTTTTCAGGATAGCCAGTGCTACCTTTGTGTCAATGACAAAAACATAAATTGAAAAATTAAACTTACCATTGGCTATGCTGAAAAAATCCCCATTTTTATACACCCATTGACATTGGTACACCAATGTCAATGGGTGTATAAAACATGATGTTATTTTATATTCGAATATATTTTTAATGTTTAATAAACAGACTGATAACTATGTTGTTTCAAGGTATTTTTTATTAATAAATCAATTTATGCACTTTTATAGAAAAAATCCACCTCGACCAGTAATGATGAATAAAAGAGAGTAAATATAGAGACAAATTTCAGTTATAAAATGTAAAATTTTTGCTACCTCTTAAAAGTTGCAACTAGCAAGATAGGTAGGGAAGGTCACAAATAAAATGGTGCTACTATAGCCTGCATTCTACATGTGATCTGCATTCTACCGTGATACCGTGCAATTTACAGGCAGGGACTGCTATGCAAGCCCATGCACTCATGCTATGTACCTTCTGTTCTGCACGCCTGCCTGTAGATTACAGTGGGACCATGAATTCATATCATATTGGTGCGGTGCGGTGTACGATTTAACTATTTTATCGCTTTGGTTTGGAGATTTGTTGTTTTCGTGTATTAATGTTAGATTTGGGAGGGATGGTAGTTGTGTCATTTTTTTCATTTAAACATTAGTTAAAATATGTATGAAATAATTGCGCAGCCAAAATGATTAAAACCGCAACACCAAATCTAGAGCACTTGCTATAGTAAAAACGTGCATGTAGAATGCACACTGTAGTGGTACTGAAAATATTTAGAGGGGGGGGCACAAAATTGAATTGCGTCTGGGGCATCTCAAGTGTTAAATCCGCCACTGGTTGTAGATTGAACATTACATCAGTCTGTAATCTAATTACTACTGTATTAGTATAATTGGTGCTATATAGGTACTCAAAGTATTAAAACATTGGCATAAAAGTACGAAGCAGGCCATAAGGCCAAAAGAACCTATAAATACAAATATACCCTGTCTTGGTTTACGTTTCTATACCCTATAAATAAACATATAATTAGCAATAAAATAAAAATATAAAATAGAATAAAATAATGATTATGCAGCTAATTATTGATAATCAGATACATTGAATGGCACTTTTTCAAGGGCTAACGCCATTCAATATATCCTACCAATAATTAGCAAGGCTATCTGTTTCTGATTGTTATCCGCCTGTTTAACTAGTTCCAAATTATAAACATAAAGGCAATCTATGCTAAACTTTAACAACAAACAGGCAAGATAACAGCCAGCCTGACAGATAGCATTGAAACAAATAATACATAAAATAATACGGAAAAAGAGTGCCAACCATAATTTTCATTACAGTTGTGGTGTTTTTTATATATTTTATACATGTGCAAAAGAAAGCTTATGCTAACATTAGGAGAAAGGAGGTAAGAATAAGTATAGTAATAGTACTTCAATTTCCCTCGAATTTCTGTAATATATATATATATATATTACAGATGTAATTTGCTCATACAAATTACAATTTGTAATTCACAATCTGTAGCATTTTTATATTTAAAAATTTAAATATAAAAATGGCTACAGATTGTGAATTAACAGAGCCCATTTAACAAACCTTGAGACTGTGTGGGCTTATGCAAACTAAAATTTAAGAAATTCTCCAGAATTGGGTTTGAGAAAACTGATTAAATAATACACTTGTAAACATAGAGGATATTACTGCAAAGAAAAATTAAGCAATGAAAATTTTTTATATTTTTATGATTTTAATATTGTTTTATGATGGTTTTTTTAACAATTAAAAGAAAAAAAAATTCTTCCTTTTTTTTTTTTTTTTTTCTTTTTACAAAATTTTTACAAAATAATCCCACTCTAATATTTGGGAATAGTCAAAATAGGAAAAAATAATAATAATATTTAAAAGCATTTATGTATTCAGGTTTACAAACATCTAAATTTCTCAAAAAACCTCACTTGGGAAAAGGTTAAACTTGAATTTGCATTATATTAATTGGTCTGCAAACTGCAGACAACAGTTTGCAGCCTTTCCACTTTTTCTTTCCACTCTTTTCATCAACTAAAATCCATTGCATGCACACAAAATTAATAAAAATCCACACTTAAACCAAAAAACCAGATCATTACTAATAAACCATAGCGTCCCCCCCCCTCTTTCTTTTATTATTCTCATATAATTTTTTGTTGAATAATCATCTCAAAACAATTGGGTTTTTCTATATGCTGGCATTTAATTGCATTACATTGGTTCCTGTGTTACATTATTTACGCCTTCTCAGATTAAAATAATGGCAGTATACTATTTTTAGTTTTGCTTTCAGTATATGCAGTAATGAGTTTAAAGTTCTAAAATTCACAAATTATTCATTGCTCTAAAATAGAGTATTCCAATTTATTAGGTTCCAAGTAAAGACGAATGTACTGTATTTTGAAAATTAAGTTTCATAACAAAATTCTATAAAATGCATACTGATGCATTCGTCTGTCTGTAGTCTTTTGGTGGCGTGTTTATTAAGGTATGTACTTTGCATTTTCAAATCCATGTTGTCATGACAAATGCATGGTCCATTGTTAAATGTACCAAATATTGATGTGTATTGAAGGGTATTGATGTAGCTATCACAGGAGCTTTAGTGATAAATAACTGTTACTTATGTACAGTGTTTTGTGTCTAACAAACAGCCCAGGGGTTCCCCCCATCTCCATGTTGTGTACTCTGTTTGTGTAGCACAGAACTCTGTGAAGGTCAGAGGTTTTTCAAAAAGTGTAAGTGTGTGGTTGTATCGTGTAATGTCATGTTATGTTGTTCCTCTGACTTTTTAGCTGTTGGGCCCCTGGTGGGATCCCCTGTTCTCCACACTTTGTCCCAAGGAGGCAGGTCAGTCAGTAGTGGGATTGCATATTTACTCTGGCTCTTCCACCTAATTTCCAAAGAATTTAGTGGCAAGGGTCTATATATATATATATATTCAAGTGGTTTGTAAGCTATTATTCTTATTGTAATTGTTCTCAAATACTTGCCTGTAGCCAGACATGGAATACGGGAACTACCCACACTTAGAAATGTCAATATAATAAATATATATATATAAAGTTAAGCATTGGAAATTAAAACCGAAATAGAGTTTAAGTTAAGGTATATGAGTTAAGGTATTTTTGAGTTAAATTTAGGCATAGTTAAAAGTTAAGTTTAGGTAAGGGGCATATGCAGTAGGTTTGGTAAGTTGGAGTAAGAAAAGAGACTGAAGGCTGTGGGAGGACAGATAGAAATATGGGGACAATAGGGAAGATGTTACATACGTACAGTATTAAAAAGGTAATTCTTTCAAATTATTATGAGATACCACCTCACTATTTCAAAAAACATGAAATCTTCATTAGCTTCCCAACCTAACCATCACATCCTTAAATTTTGTTAATATAGTTGTTATTATGTTACTTCAAAACCATTTTTGCTTCATAATAAAATTAGAGCATAACTTTGATTATTTTATAGATTTAATGTTGTTTTCTATAAAAAATTATTTTTAGATCATCTTCGAATTCATATACCAAAATCACCTATTCGAGAAGTATTTGAGCGTTCCTCATCGGTTTCTTTTGGGTAAGTTTTGAAGATTCTGTCATTTGAAATATGCCAATTTAAGGTCATTTTTAGAACTGTTCTTCATTTACCATACCGTCTTTATTATTTTAAAATACAGTATATTTGTGGAAGAAATGGGTATTATAATATCCATTGTTGCCTATAAAGAATCTTTTAAGTATTTATAAGGCAAAAAAATGCATACAATACCAGACCCCTTGTCCAGAGGCATTCTAGATTTCGGGTCCTTAGCAAGACAAATTAGAACGTGTCTGCTGGGCTACCTCCTAGTGGTGTGTGTGAGCAACGCAGAGTCCCACCAGGGGCCCTGCAGCCAAATGCCAGGACACACAATAGAACCTAACACAATATGTCATATATGACACACACACACACACACAACACTTTTCTGGCATTTACAATAGTACTGTATTCCTTCACAGCAAACATATGGTGCAGATGTGGGAAACCACAGGTAGCACCTGACCCTAATACTATGCACACTATGTCAGGATAGTACCACAGAATTGATACGTTGCTCTGGGATTACTGCTTCCCGTACATAGTACTTTACTTTTGTCAATGTTAAACTTCATTTGCCACCTCTCAGCCCATCTGCTCAACCTTTCCAGATAATGGTGCAGCAGCAGCATACTGTCATTAGTATCCTTAACAACCCTGCCAACCATTGTATCGTCTGCAAACTTGGACATTAAGCTTGATATACCATCATCAATATCATTTATAAATACAGAAAACAACAATGGACCCAGCACTGACCCCTGACAGACTCCACTAATAACAGTGGACTAAGTCCATGATGAGCAGTGTCCATTGATTACCACTCTCTGTCTTCTCCCCCTCAACCATCCCTTTATCCATAGCAGCAATTTGCCTTCAATGCCACACTGCTCCAATTTGTGCAGCAACCTTCTATGTGCAACAGTATCAAAAGCTTTTCTAAGATCCAAATATATAATATCAAAGTTATTCCCTTCATCCAGTTCTTTTGTGACTGCATCATAGTATCCAATCAAATTGGTCAGGCAAAACTTTCCCTTAACAAACCAATGCTGTGTCTGAGCTATAACTGAAGTCTTGTCTAGATGATCCTGCAGTGCATCTTTAACCAATGCCTCCATTAATTTTCCTGGAACAGAAGTTAAACTCACAGGTCTATAATTACTTGTGTCAGCCTTTGATCCTCCTTTGTGAATTGGGGTAACATTTGCACATCTCCAGTCTATGGGTCCCACCCCTGAGTCCAAAGAAGCTCTCATAATTATGGCTAAGGGTTTGCTTACTTCCTTTACTGCCTCCTTTAATATAACTGGATAGATCCCATCCACCCCGGGTGCCTTTTTTATGTTTATCCTCAACAATTTTTTTCTCAGTTACTACAAAATCATCTAACTCACTGCCAGGGTTTACTTCACCTCTGGCATTCCCCTTCCTCATGTGTGAATATAGATGCAAAATACTTGTTTTGTTTGTTAGCCACCTGAGCAGGATCATCAACAGTTGAACCATCGATATCCAGTGGACCAATCTGATTCATCCCTTTCCTTCTAGAGTTTACATAGGTAAAGAACTCTTATCTGTTTTTCTTTGCATCCTCCACCAAATATTTCTTGATTCTGCCTTTGCTTGCCTAACCTCCTTTGTGACTTGATTACAGACCAGCTTATATCTATCATAGGCTTTCGTGTCACCTATTAATTTATATGTATCCCATGCAATTTTATTTTCTGCTACATGTTTCATTAGTTCATCTGATATCCATCTGGCCTAAACCTTGAACAATATTTCTTAGTTGCTATGAAAAGCCTAGTAGCTTCCATGATTAATTCTTTGAATGCTTCCCATTTTGAATTTGATGTTGGTAGCATCATCAGTTGGTCTCACCAGAGTCATCTATACGAAAGCAAAAACCCTTCCCTTTTTACCCCTGATGGTAGTTACCCTTTTGAGTAAATCCCACTTCAGCACACCGTGAGCACTGCCACCTAGTGGTTCCTTTATCTGCAGATTCTTAATGCATGTAGAATCACTACTGATAATCAAATCAAGAGTATTACTCCCTCTAGTTGCCTCCTGAACATGCTGCTTTTGAAAACAGTCATCCAATAAATCCTCAGAAGCCTTGCTAGTTTGTGAGTGACAACCCACAAATTCCAGTCAGTATCTGGGAAATTAAAATCCCCCATTATAAGACAATTTGATTTACTCGCCTGCTCTATTTCTCTGTACAGTTGTTTATTTTACTCATCAGAGTCATTAGGCCTATAACACACTACTACTCTCAATTTTGGTTTTCCAGTATGTCACACCAAACTGATTCGACACTGCTCTGTCCACCCATGTCAACTGGCTGTACTTCCTTGGTTTTTGTGTGTTTCTTAACTAATAGCATAACCCCCTTCTTTCTTCCTGTATACATTGTACTATCAAAATACCATTTCTGCATTCCTTATATCTGTATGACACATCTCTGATATTCCAACAATATATGTCTTTGATATTTTGACTAACACCTCAAATTCATCAAATTTATTTACCGAACTCCTAGCATTGGCGTAAACACAAGTATACATGCACCTGTTCCTATTCTTAGCTACTCTAATGCAGCCCATGTATTTACTTGTTCCATGATTACTCCCAGCAGCTCTTGAAATACCCAGCAACTTGTTCTCTAGGCTGCTGCTCATTACAATAGAAGCAGTGCAAGAATCACATTAGCATTAGCATTAGCAGAGGCATTTGATGCAAGAAAGCAAGCTTATGCAGCATCAGCCAAAAAAAAAAAAAAAAAAACCCACTTCCACTTCACCCCTCTGTTCGTTCAAAATACCTGTCCAGCTGAGCCTTAAACTTATTTAGGCTATCAACCTCCACCACAAGGGATGGAAGTCTGTTCCACCAACCAACCACCCGCTGGCTAAAGGCAAATTTCCGCACGTCTATCCTACATCTGTCTTTCCTCAATTTGAATTTATGCCCTCTCAGGTGATTATTCTGAGCTAGAGGAAGAATCCCATCAGCATTCAGCATGCTTAAACCATTCAAGGCTTTATACACCTCTATCAGATCACCTCGCTGGTGCCTAGTCTCCAGACACTGTAATTTGCAAAACTTAAGCCTTTCTTCGTAACAGCACCCCTTTGTTCCATTCACTAATCTTGTTGCCCTTCTCTCTACTCGTTCCAGCAGCTCTACATCCTTCTTGAAATGAGGCCTCCAGACCTGTATACAGTACTCTAGGTGTGGCCTGACCATTGCCTTATACAATGGAATAATCACCTCTTTATCCCTGCTGGAAAAATTCCTGTATATCATTGACAATACTCCATGAGCTACTCTTGCAGCCCGTCTGCACTGCTCAGAGAACTTCATATCTGCCTGCACAACCACCCCCCAAGTCCCTTTCATTCTCTACCACTGTCAATGTAGTACCACAGAGTTGATACGTTGCTCTGGGGTTGCTGTTTCCCATGTGTAGTACTTTACATTTGTCAATGTTAAACTTCATTTGCCACCTCTCAGCCCATCTGCTCAACCTTTCCAGATCCTGTTGCAGCAGCATAGTGTCAGTAGTGTCCTTGACAACCCTGCCAACCTTTGTATCGTCTGCAAACTTGGACATTAAGCTTGATATACCATCATCAATATCATTTATAAATACAGAAAACAATAATGGACCCAACACTGAGCCCTGAGGGACTCCACTAATAACATTAGTCCAAGATGAGCAGTGTCCATTGATTACCACTCTCTGTCTTCTCCCCCTCAACCACCCCTTTATCCATAGCAGCAATTTGCCTCCAATGTCACACTGCTCCAATTTGTGTAGCAGTCTTCAATGTGCAACAGTATCAAAAGCCTTTCTAAGATCCAAGTATATAATATCAAAGTTATTCCCTGCATCCAGTTCTTTTGTGACTGCATCATAGTATCCAGTCAAGTTGGTCAGGCAAGACTTCCCCTTAACAAAACCATGCTGTGTCTGAGCTATAACTGAAGTCTTGTCTAAATGATCCTGCAGTGCTTCTTTAACCAGTGCCTCCATTAATTTTCCTGGAACAGATGTTAAGCTCACAGGTCTATAATTACTTGTGTCAGCCTTTGATCCTCCTTTGTGAATTGGGGTCACATTTGCACATTTCCAGTCTATGGGTACCTCCCCTGAGTCCAAGGAAGCTCTCATAATTATGGCTAAGGGTTTGCTTACTTCCTTTGCTGCCTCCTTTAATATAACTGGATAGATCCCATCCACCCCGGGTGCCTTTCTTGTGTTTATCTTCAACAGTTTCTCCTCCACTTTACTCACAGTTATTTCAAGATTCTGTAGCTTACTGCTAGAGGTGAATACACCTCTGGCATTCCCCTTGCTGAATAACTCCTCATGTGTGAATGTCGATGCAAAATATTCATTTAGTTTGTTAGCTACCTGAGCAGGATCATCAACAGTTGACCCATCAATATCAAGTGGACCAATCTGATTCATCCCCTTCCTTCTAGAGTTTACATAAGTAAAGAACTCTTTGCTGTTTTTCTTTGCATCCCTTGCCAAGGATTTCTCGTAATCTGCCTTCGCCTGACTAACTTCCTTTGTAACTTGGTTACAGATCAACTTGTATCTATCATAGGCTTCTGTGTCACGTGTTAATTTGTGTGTATCCCATGGATTTTTCTCCTCTGCCATATGTCTCATTAGTTCATCTGACATCCATTTAGGCCTAAATCTTGAACAATATTTCTTAGTTGGTATGTAAAGCCTAGTAGCTTCCAAGATAAGTTCTTTGAATGCTTCCCATTTTGAATTTGCTGTTTGTAACATCATCAGTTGGTCCCACTGTATAGAATTTAAATACTGTCTCAGTCCATCGTAGTTGCCTTTACGAAAGCAGTAACCCTTCCCTTGACCCCTAATGGTAGTTACCTCTTTGAGTAAATCCCACTTCAGCACACTGTGATCACTGCCACCTAGTGGTTCATTTATCTGCAGATTCTTAATACATGAAGAATCACTACTGATAATCAAATCAAGAGTATTACTCCCTCTAGTTGCCTCCCGAACATGCTGATGTAGAAAACAATCATCCAATAAATCCACAAAAGCCTTGCTAGTGTGTGAGTGACCAGCCCCCAAATTCCAGTCAATATCTGGGAAATTAAAATCCCCCATTATAAGACTCTCTGATTTACTGGCCCACTCTATTTCCCTGTACAGTTCCTTATTATACTCCTCAGAGTCATTAGGCCTATAGCACACTCCTACTCTCAATTTTGATTTCCCAATGCATATGTCACACCAAACTGACTCAACACTGCACTGTCCAGCGATGTCGACTGGCTTCACTTCCTTGGTTTTTATGTGTTTCTTAACTAATAGCATAACCCCTCCCCCCCTTCCTATCCTGTCTATCCTTTCTGTAGACGTTGTACTCCCCAAATTCCAGTTCTGCATCCCTTATATCTGTGTGACACCGCGTCTCTGATATCCCAACAATATCTGCCTTTGATGTTTTGAGCAATACCTCAAATTCATCAAATTTATTTACTAAACTCCTAGCATTGGTGTACACGCAAGTATACCTGCACCTGTTTCTATTCTTAGCTACCCTAACACAACCCATGTGTTTACTTGTACCGCAATGGCTCCCAGCAGTCTCTGAAATACCATGCATCTTGTTTTTCAGGATTCTGCTCATTCTAATAGAAGCAGTGCAAGAATCTCTTTCACCTCTGCCAGTGGCTACTGTCAATCTGTTGGTCTTTGTCTCCCCCCAAGCTAGCAGTTTTCCGACCCACCTAACACTGCCTCGATAGCATCAGCAAATATTCTTGCACCCTTTCTATTTAAGTATATCCCATCCCTGTAGAAGCAATCTCTCCTGTTAACAAGTACAGTCCAGGCTGAAAAAAATTTTACCCCATGAGCCTTGCACAATCTTTCCAGGGCCGAATTGATCGACAAGGCTCTCATCATATACTCCCTCCTATCGTGTCTGGGCAGAATTGCAGACACTTTCAAATTCAACCCTAATTCTCGGCTTTTGTTCAACAGTGACCTGTACTTGTTAAGTAATTCTGCCGGTCTCCTACTCTTACTATTATTAGTGCCAACGTGTACAACTATATCACCTTTTGTGCCCTTAATCACTTTCGCCTCTGCCAGCAGCTACTGTTAATCTATTAGTCCGTGTTTCCTCCTTCCCAAGCTAGCAGTTTTCTGACCCACCAAACACTGCCTCGATAGAATCAGCAAATATTCTTGCACCCTTTCTATTTAAATGTATCCCATCCCTGTAGAAGCAGTCTCTCCTGTTAACAAGCACGCACTATGCTGAAAAAAAATTCTACCCCGTGATCCTTGCACAATCTCTCCAGGCCCAAATTGATTGACAATGTTCTCATCATATACTCCCTCCTATCATGCTGGGCAGAATTGCAGACACTTTCAAATTTAACCCTAACTCATGACTTTTTTCAGCATTGACCTATACTTGTTAAGTAAATCTGCAGATCTCTTGCTCTTAAGGTCATTAGTACCAACATGTATAACAATATCACCTTTTGTGCTGTTAAAAGATATCTGTCCTACAACATCATCAGCTTTTTCCCCTGGCAGACATAACCCTGGTCCTGTTCCACCTATCTTTTTGTATAATATATGCCCCATCTCCCTGACAATAGAGTCTGCACATATAACTACTTCCTGTGGGACCAGCGCATTCTGCCTTGGAGATTGCCACTGTGCTGCTGATGTACAGGAGTGGGCACTGGCATTGAGCTAGGCAGCTGAGAGCTTGATAGGTCCCTCATATTAATTTCTTCAAGGGCATATACCCTAAACCTCAAATTCTCATAGACACCCATTAGAATGGTGAGCTAGCACCTAATTTCTTCACAGTCTCTGCACTTAGCACACACAAAGACATCCTCCTTGGCTAGATCAATGGCTTTTTTTCACCCTTCACCTCTACTCGTTAAGTAATTCCACCGGTCTCCTACTCTTAATACCATTAGTGCCAATGTGTACAACATCACCTTTTGTGGCCTTAAAAGATCATATCTGCTCCACATCATCAACCTTTGCCCCTGGCAGACATACTCTGGTCTTGTTCCACCTATCCTTTTGCGCAATATATTCTCCGTTTCCCTGACAATAGAGTCACCAACAACAACTAATTCCTGGTGGACCACTGGTCATGGGATTATTATTTTTTAGGGGACTTGATCACACTGGTATTACATCTGAAACCATGGTAAAACAAAGTGCAGTATATCAAGATTGCACTCTGTTTAAAAGGAATTTTATTTGTCATAAAGTTTATTTCATACATTTTCTAAACTGCTATATTTTAAAACAAAGACTTTAGTTTGAATCAACGAATAATGGGGAGAACAGATTGAAACCCCAAGTCCCTTTTTGTTTACACCATTGATGATAAAAATGTTTTTTAACCATTTCACAAGGAATAAAAATAAGTATGTAGATTACATAGCAAATTCTGTTATTTTTTTGTTTGTCTGCTTTTCACTTTCCCTTTATTTTAAACAGATCAAAAAGTAAAACAGATCAAAATTAAAGTCACATAATGCATAGAAATGTTTAGCAATAGCCAAAAGGGGATGATGTGCTGCATAGAGCGCATCATCTCCTTTTGACTACAATAGAGCAACAGAAGTTAAAAGTTCGATATCCTCTTGTGCTGTTGGTAAAAATTTGAAATATTGCTTCTTCATTGCCAGCAAGTGTTGTGGGCTGTGAAATTTGCCATGAAGCATGGTGGAAGGCACACCAATCGTGATGGTAAGAACCTTTACCACAAACCCCAGTGGTACACTATTGGAAGTCATCAAGGGAAGGCCATAGAAGTGGCACAAAGAATGAGCTTGATGGCATATAAACAGTTCCATTTGGTAATCAGCGAGTTTATTGAATGTAGTTATTCCAGTAAATAAAAAGAAACATCATTTAGCAAACAAGGCATACTAGCCAATAAAATTTCATTAAAGAATGATTGTCAGTCCACTGACAATCATTCCCCAAGGGTGCAGTGTAATGCTAGAGTGGCAACGCCGGCTGATTTTATCAAACCTTATGGATTTTTGTTCCATTTAGATTTTGGGATTCTGAATATGGAATCTGAATACTATACAAACTAATTATTTGAATATTTCTATATCACTTAGCAAGTTCTGTTATAGGCATTGTATTATTGGTCCATTTCTCTAATTTAAGATGTTGTAATAATTTTTTTTTTTTTTTTTTAATGTTAGTGTGTAGCAAAATGAAAAATGCATATGAACTCAGCCAGTGAACTGAATGTCTGTGAAATCAGGAAATGAGCAAGTTCATAAGAGAGAGAGATCATTAATTAGCCTGACTGGTTGTTTTGTAGAATCCTGGAATATGTCCTTGGAGCACAACCCCAGATGTATTCTGTGATAGGTCACTTGTAAATTTTACAGTCAACAGCTGTTTAAAGGAAAAGTAATGTTGAGAGTTTAGTTTGTTTTATGCAGAGGATACAGTATTTATGATATGCTTATGCCAATAAAGGGTTATCCACAGCAAAGAGATGTGTTCTTTAAGTGTGAGATCATCATTATATTTTACATGAGAAACAAAATGGGTTTGAGTTTTAGGATTGAAGTTAACTAGGCCTTCTAACAAACATGATTGAAAGCTTTTGAAATGGAGAAAAAATTGCTTGAGTTTTGTCAGACTTTTTCATGGATGGATAATGCAAGTGGATGGGTAATTAGATAGTATGAATCAGAGCTATAATACTCAATACATTCTACGTTGTTATTAATATTTGTAAAATAATATGAGGAGTTAACCTCAATATAGTACGTAGAATACGTCCGTATGATACTCTCCAGAAATTAAAACGGAAAAAACAAAAAAATCAATAAAATCGATTTTTTTACAAATGGATCGGTAATGCAAGTCAAGATATCACCAGTGAATCAGTACTAATAGAAACCATTTTGGCAATTGTTAATGAGATGGAGAGTTTCAAGATAATGTCAATATTGGTGGTTTATGCATTTTTCCATCATTTTGGAGAGGGTGGGATAAGTGCAAAGGGAGGGAGAGATTTTCCACCCATTTTAAGAATGGGCTGGGTATAAACAAAATTCCATGCAGAAAGAAATCCACCAGTGTAATAAGGGAGAAATAAAAATACAACACAAAGCAGAAGTTAATTCTGGTGCATATGTTGTAAGAACAAATGGAGAAATACAATAAGGACCTGCAAAATTCAAGATTCTTCTAAATCTCTTTCTGTTAGAAAACCAAGTGAGGCATTGCATGGGATATGTTCAGTATGATGGAGGCTTCACCAAAATCATTAATGCAAGAGTTAGAGGAAAAGGAAGATGCCAATAAGTCAACTTTATATGAAGATGGAGTAAAACCATCTACATGTAACAGAGCTCAAAATGTGGATTAACAGAAACTGTTGCCATTATTTTGGCAAGAGATCGAAAGGCTTGATTACCATATATACAAGAGCAAAGTTTCCTACCCTTTGACTTTTCAAAATTGATTTTGGTTTTATTAATAACTTGTTTACAATTGTTGCTAGCTTTAGTATAGGTATATGAAGTCAGAGATTTGGGTGCAAGCCTATTCTAATATGTCTTATTATCCTGAACAGCCATAGTATATTTGTTATAAAATCATGGTTTAGATAAAAGATCAGAATTTAATGTGGAATGAGAGATAAAGAATTTAATCACTACGAAAATAATTTCTTGACACAATCTAAGAAAGTAGAATCAAAAGATTTAATCAGTAGACCAAGAAAAAGAGGAATCATAATAATGCATAAATTACTCCATTTCACATTGTAGGCAAAATTTGTGAGGCTGAAAATCACCATGGGAGAGGGTAACTACATTAGAGAAAACACCCAGGAGAAAACAGATTTGTTAATTGTGTAGTAAATATAAACAACAGTAGACATAGTGAAGATATTTGGGTTGGACTGTTTGGACACCAGTTGTAATCACTTTACATGTGCAGTTCTTAGTGGTTAACTGTTTGTATCAACACAGAAGGACAATGAGCTTATTAGTATAACATCAATACTAGCTGAAATAGGTATAGGCAGTTCTATATTCTATTTTTGCCTTTTGTCTCTTGTATGGAGTATTAATGCACATGAACAAGAAATAGGCAAAGCTTCCATAATGTAATACTAAAATTAAATCAGTTTTATTATCATGGTGTAATTTGTGGATAATTTATTTCTCTTAATGATTGAATGTTCTGTTATTCTTTGTCACGTTTCTTTAACCAATAAGATTAATTCCATAAAATAATGATGTTGAGTTTAGTGTCTGTATTAAGAGTCCATTGTATACTTTACCTTTTTGTTGAAAGTCACACTAGTCCTTGAAATATACAAAACACAGCATAAAATGAAGAACTGGAAGATCACCGTCATAGCTAATAGATTTGCTTGTAAAATAGTACACTTGGATAAATTATTTAGGCAGCTGAGAGGTGGTAGTTGATGTTTAATTGTGGTGAGTGCAAGGTGTCTTTTCATCTGGGTGGCTCTGATCTTGATGTGGCATACTGCTTGGATAGAACTGAGCTGAAGATTATGGATGATAAAGGGTAAAAAAAACTGCAGTCATTATCAATCCACTGCAGGATGGAAGCCTCCTCAGCAATTCATGTTGAAGGAAATGAACCATAATCTGCCACGCTGCTCCAATGCAGGTTGATAGATCTACTCAGAGTGTGCTACTGGCTCCCACTCCTGATCTCACGTAGGCCTCACGTTGAGAGTAAATGGATCATAATCTGCCATGCTGGTCCAGCGCGTTTTGGCAGATCAACCGTATTTAGCAGTCAGGGCTTGAACCCCAGTCTACTCAAAGATTCTGTGCTGCTGCACTTCCTCTCCTGACTACTCGGCTATGCATTCCCTAATGAAGGATACTCAGGATTAACTGCACCATCTGATATGGGGTTTTCTGGACAGTGCAGATTGGCTGCTGGAACAGCTCATAGAATTTAGTTAGTGATGTATAGGAGCTTTGCTAGTAGGGTTGAAGCAGGGGTGATTGTTCCACTGTGTAGAGCATTGGTTGAATCATGCCTGCAGTATTGCATGCTGGTTTGGAGACTGCATTTTGGGTAATATGTGAACCTGAAGGAGATATGGGTACAGAGAAGAGCAGTAAGATTAGTTAGGGGCTCAAAGGAAATATTCTTGTCAAGGGAGACTTGAGCTTTGTGGGCTGCATTGTTTGGAAGCTAGATTTCTGTAGAGTGACCTGAACAAGGTGGTTAAGTCACTGAAAGACTTGAAAAAACTGAATGCCAAAGGAATCTTTATGCTTAGTCATATGACACACAAGGGATGTAAATTTACATCGAAAGGGGACTATTGTGGATTGAATATCCAAAAATATTCCTTTGTCAAAGCGTGATTGATTGTTGGAATAAACTTTCACCTGCCCTTGTGCGGGTTGGAAGTTTATCTACAGTTAAGGAAGGATTGGATAAATACTTTAGAGTAAGTAAATGAAAGGAGACATTTATTACTTTATTTTATTTTTTAAATTGAATTTAAATTTGATTTATATGTTTACTTTTTATTTTATTTATTTTTTGACTAGTGCTGTTTAAGCTTGCTTCCTTGTATCATTTTGCCAATACTAATACTATTCACCAAACTGGATTCTTAGTCACTATGACAACTATGTATTTTTCCCATACGGAGTTAAGAAACCTGTGCAAAGACAATTAATTAATTCAGCTAGTAATACATGAATTTTCTCAATATTTGAAAGCCGGTATAGTGAAATGGGTTTAAATACTCATCATTTTCATTTAAAAAAAATAAACATATATATAGAGTATGTCCTGATATTGAACCAGAATTTTAAGAAGATACAAGGTGCTATCCAAAATTTTCATGACTGTAATAAAAAATGAAAATTGCATCACTTTCTGACTATTTCATGGTGTGTCTCTTTGCAAGATAAAACACCTGCTCCAGTAATATTTCAATTGCTGGAAGTATTTCTGGGATTCCCATCTCTTGCAGTTCCTTGGACTTGGTGCATCATGGCCCTAGTTGCCCTTGCACCATAAAAATCAAAATCAATCAAACACATTGATAACAAAAATAACATTAGTGGGACTCCACTAATGTTATTAGTGGAGTCCCACAGGGTTCGGTGTTGGGTCCACTGTTGTTTTGTATATTTATCAATGATATTGACGAAAGTATATCAGACTTAATGTCAAAGTTTGCAGATGATACAAAGGTTGACAGGGTTGTTAATGACAGCAATGGCAGTGTGCTACTGCAACAGGATTTAGATAATTTGGGCAGATGGGCTAAGAAGTGGCAACTGAAGTTTAACCTTGACAAATGCAAAGTACTGCATATGGGTAGAAGTAACCTCAGAGAAATGTACCAACTGTGTGGTACTACACTTAAGGTGATAGAAAATGAAAAAGACCTGGGAGTAATTGTGCAGTCAGATATGAAGTTTTCTGAGCAATGCAGACAGGCTGCTAGGGCAGGTCAAATGGGGTTTTGTCAATGATATATAGGAATTTTGCTAGCAGGGAAAAGGAGGTGATTTTCCCTCTGTATAAGGCAATGGTCAGGCCACACCTTGAGTACTGCGTACAGGTCTGGAGGCCTCAGGAAGGATGTAGATTTGCTTGAGCGTGTACAGAGAAGGGCAACAAGATTGGTGAGGGGAATGAAGGGATCCTCTTATGAAGAGAGGCTTAAATTCTGCAAATTGCAGTGGCTGGAGACTAGGCACCTGTGCAGTGATCTGAATGAGGTGTATAAGGCCTTGAATGGGTTGAGTACGCTGAATTCTGATGGGATCCTTCCACTTGTTCAGATTACAACGTAAGGGGGCATAAATTCAAATTAAGGAAGGACAGATGTAGAATAAATGTGCGGAAATTTGCCTTTAGCTAGCGTGTGGTTAATTGCTGGAACAAACTTCCATCTGTCGTTGTGGAAGTTGATAGGTTGAATAAATTTAAGGAGGAACTGGACAGTCATTTGGAGGGAATGGTGTGATTTTTTTTTTTTTTTTTTTTTGGCTCTTGCTGCATAAGCTCATACATTTGCTTTCTTGCATCACATGCCACTACTACTATTACTACTACATTGATCCTGTGGAATCCATTGTTCTAGTTAAACAGAGATTGTAAAGAGTACATATGAAACATGATCTTACCCAGAGGTGCATAAAATAACACTGAAGAAAAAGAGATGGCAGGTTTAGTGCAAAACTTCTCAAAAAAAAGAGCACTTTTGCATCAGTTTTGGCTGCTAGATGGTAATAACGTACATTATTGGCATCTTGCAGCTGAGCTCCATACCACATGCCATGTTGCTACAGCAAGGGGTAGCCCAGAAATTTTGGATAGCACCTTGTATATTCAGTTTCTGAAAGTGTGATCACTACATGATATTTATTAGTACTGAGCATTGTAGTTTTTTTTTTTTTTTTTTTTCCAGTGATCCTGAAATTTTGCCTTCTGAGAAAGTAAAAGTAAAATTGACTGTTGTTTTTAAAAATGCTACAAAAACATTTCCTGGTATAGGCAAAAATATTAAAGTTGCTAAAAAGTCTGCAGCAAAACGAGCTCTTAAGTACATAAAGAAGTGTGAAAAGAAATGATATCAGACCTGCAGTGAAGATATTCCATATTTTTCTGAGATAGAAGTGTTTGTTATTTGACATTGGACTATAAAGTATTATTTTTTTTTTACATTGTTTTGTAAGATTTAATTTTATGTTTTGTAAAGTAGATTTACTTAAAATGAAAAATTTTAGATTTATTTTATTTTATGAAAGTGCAGTTAATATGACGTTCATCTTAAAAGAAGAAAGAGAGAAAGATTTTGGCACCTAATCATCATCAGTCCAGTTTTTTGTTTCAAGTGTCTTATGGCTTTCAGAATTTTTTTTTTTTTTTTTGTCTTCGCCTTTTCCCATTATTATATGGGGTTAGCATTTTTATTGTTTTGGCATGCACTTTTTACGGCTAGATGCCCTTCCTGACTCCAACCATCACCCTTTATTTGGGCTGAGGATATGCGGTGGTCATTCCCTGACTTTCCGCATCCTCCATATTTGGTAGTCACAGGCTCGAACCCCGGTCTAATCAAGAAGCGTGTGCTATGCACTACTGCTCCTGCCCACTTGGTTGGGGGTCTTAAGTACCCTACGAGATGGAGATACCCTGTGGCTGAAACTTCCTACTGTATTTTGAAGTATTTGTGTTTGGTTACATTTAATTTTCAGGTTTGGCATTTAAATTTTATATTAAATTTAAATGCCAATTTAAAATTTTGAAATTAAATTTTGTATATATTAAGATTCTTAGCAAAGCTTATTATCTTATTACTCACCTCTAGATCCATATTGGTTAGGGTTAAATTTACATAAAGGAAAGTAAAGAGAGTAAAAGTAAAAGTTTTCAATTATATTAATAGATTAATTAATTTAAAAAATATGTCTCTAGGAAGAGGGAGTGCACCACCTTTTTCCTGGTTGTCATTTATAAAATTATATGAAAGAAGATTCACATGTTGAAAAACCAAGAGCTAGACAAGAAGCTTTCGATGTCGTTATCAGTTGGTAAATAACATGAGTTGTAAGTGTTGATTTATAGTATCGTGGTACCCAGGATGCATTATGTTTAACACGTGGAAATTTGATTTGTGTAAGCTGCCATATTGTGATAGATCCATGGGTAATTTAGTGCTTAAAATTTAGTATGATCTATTTTGGTGGAACCATTCTATAGCTTGGCTTTGTACTGGAATATCTTATAATTCAATTTTAAGTGTAATTGCATTATCTAATTTTTAATCATAATCCATTAATAGATAATGCAATTACACTAATTAAACTTAAATCAAATTATAAGATATTCCAGTACAAAGCCCTAGCTGTAGAATGGTTCTGCCAAATTAGATCATACGAAATTTTAAACACTAAATTACCCACGAATCTATCACCAATATGGCAGCTCACACGAATCAAATTTCCACGTGGTTAATGTAATGCATCCTGGATACCACGATACTATAAATCAACACTTATAACTCGTGTCAAAGCTTCTCATCCAACTCTTGGTTTTTCAACACACAAACCTTCTGCATATAATTTTATAACTAACAACCAGGAAAAATGTGGTGCACTCCCTCTTCCTAGAGACATTTTTTTAAATTAATTAATCTATTAATATAATTGAAAACTTTTACTCTCTTTACTTTCCTTTATGTAACTTTAACCCTAACCAATATGTATCTAGAGGTGAGTACTAAGATAATAAGCTTTGCTAAGAATTTTAATAGATAATCAACAGTACTTCAAGCTAGCTCTAAAATTAGTCATCATTTTGTATATATTGTTTCTGAAGTTGCTGAAAAAAGAAACAGTCTCCACAGATTTCTTGATATTTTGTTAGGGGTTTTTATGTATTTTGGTGGCTTATTGGCAAAATAAAGCTGGCTTATTGGCATCTTAATTTCCTCTTATATTGTAATAATTCTTCTACCATATCAAACATGAACACATTTGATTCAATACCTCCCTTGGTCTTCCAATAAAAGACAGAAGAATCCTGAATAATACTGATGCCAAGAAGTTTCATAGTCCCGATAGCAGTTCTATACTTGTTCTTAAAGCCTGTGCTCCAGAGTTAACTCCTGGTAAGCATCACCCTTTTAACACTCTCCTTGTCTACATCTATCCTCATCTATCCTACTGGTGTTTTTCCTTCTGCATGGAAATTTCCTCATATCCAGTCAATTCCTGAAAAGAGTGACAAAGCTTTCCCTTGCAATAATCATCTTACGACACTTACCTTATCTCTTTCCAAAGCAGTGAAGAAATCCATCAACTGAAAACTCGTACATTATCTTGGAAACTTCCATCTGATTAACGAGTATCATAAGCCAATGTGTCACTAGTAGATTGGCATTAGCCAATCTACTAGTGATACACTGGCTTATGCTGCGCACCTTCAGATAAATTCATTAAAAAAGTTCAGAGAAACTCCAACAACACTTTACTGCACTGAACAAATTTCAAAGATTTTTAGAAAAAACACCAGTGGAAAGGTCACTATATGCCTTCTTAGGAATTTTTTTCTCTAAAAAGTGAGAAACAGATGGAAAAAGCAAGAATGCCTCAGAAGGCATATAGTGACCTTTCCACTGGCGTTTTCTAAATATCTTTCTAACATTTGTTCAGTGCATTTAAAGTGTTGTTGGAGTTTCTCTTAACTTTTTTAATGAATTTATCTGAAGGTGAATAGCATAAGTCAGTGTATCACTAGTAGATTGGCATTAGCCAATCTAATAGTGAATACACTGGCTTGTGATACTCATTAATCAGATGGAAGTTTCCAAGCTAATGTAAGAGTTTTCAGTTGATGGATTTCTCCATTGCTTTAGAAAGAGATAAGGTAAGTGTCATAAGATGATTATTGCAAGGGAAAGCTTTGTCACTCTTCTTAGGAATTGACTGGATATGAAAAAATTTCCATGCAGAAGGAAAAACACCAGTAGGATAGATTAGACAAGGAGAGTTTTAAAAGGGTGATGCTTAACAGGATTTAACTCTGGAGCACAGACTTTAAGGACAAGTATAGAAATGCTGTTGGGACTATGAAAGTTTTTGGCATCAGTATTATTCAGGATTCTTCTGTTTTTTATTGGAAGACCAAGGGAGGCATTGAATCAAATGTGTTCATGTTTGGTATGGTAGGAAAAGATTTACCACAATATAAGAGGATAATTAAGATGCCAATAAGCCAGCTTTATTTTTAAGATGAGGATGCAATAGCATCTGAATGTAACAGAGGCAGAAGTATAGATGGACTGAAGTTATGGCAAATAGCTTTGGCAAGAGCCTAGAAGGCTCTTACCATTTAGACAAGAAGTCGTTTTTCTTTCTTTTTGATTCAAGAGTGTTGGCATGAATGAAAGAGAGAGAGAGAGATGTATAATCATCTTCCTTCTTCATAGGCTTGGACTACAATATAATTAATTGTAATATATTTCCATTTTTCCAAATTTGCCCATTTTAAGAAAAATGAACGAATCTGGCAAATGACCCAAGATTTTGTAAATTTGATTCTCAGTTGTCCATTTACTAAGCAGCACGTTGGAGCTGATTATGCTGTATGAGGATATACATCAGAGCCATTTATACTGTTTAGTGTATATATATATATATATATATATATATGTTTTTTTTTTTTTTTAATTTAAAAAACCTGCCTTGATCCATTCTGTTCTGTTGTTAGAATTTGGACCTAACTGAAGTTGTATTTGTGATTTTATCTCCATATATGCTGTCCTCTATCAGAAAAAGTACTAACTCTACCATTTCTTACCTCAGCTTGGTCTTTAATTTTGATTTTTATTTAGTTTTTATTTTTACTTTTCTTTCTGGCCAGACTAATTAAAATGGAAATCAAAAAAATTATAAATGCCATGCTTCATGCATTATTTATTCTTAAAAATTTATACTTGTTTGAGTGTAAGCAAATGTTTTTTTAATTCCACTTCACAATGTACATAGTTATTTTTATTAAAGTAGTTTCCAATTTCACTTTTGAAATATGAATAGATACTTTATTCTTTTAATTGTTGTCACCTCTTTATCAGATGTGATTACCTATATTTGATGGTTTTTGCCATTATTTTGCATACTGTATTCTATGGGACCAAGTTGCTGAATTTGGAAGTTCTTCCTGTAATTATGTAATATAAATTTGTATACACAAATCTCTTAATGTTACATAAAATATGTTAATATTTGCAATAAAAAGTGAATAATTTAGTTTTATTTATGCTTTTTTGTAATGGCTAATTCATGGCTGCTTTGACAAACTGAGTTGCTTTAATCAGCTTGATATCTTAACAAAGTAACTCTAGATATCTAATCAAAATAACTCTATATCTCAGAATACTTAGATTCACATTAGCTTGAAATAAATTTGTTATTTTCACAGTATCCAAAATGTAGAATAGTTGTTCCTGAGTACCTAAATTGGTGAAATGCATTTGAAATGTCATTCCTTCCATTTGCATATCCTGGGTGCATTCCTTTATTCTTTAACCTTATTTAGATGGAAGCCTCGAAATTCCTTTTGGAATTACATATTTTATTCTGTTGCATATCTGATTTTATGATATGTTGATATCATATCCATTGAACCATTTTTTATTTAATTGGTGAATAATAATTAAACTAATTAGTTTAATGAATCAATGAATCACTTTAATGAATCAATGAATCAATGAAGAAATGAATCACTTATAAGTTTATCAAGTGGAAATCTGCTATACACCAATGGAAACAGTGAAAGGAGTGAAGGTGGAGTTGGGTTTCTGGTCCATAAAGATTTTAAAAACAACATTTTGGAATTCAAAAGTACACCACCAAGGGTGTCAAGACTAATACTCAAGATTTCTAAGAGGTACAAGCTAAAGATTATAATGATTTATGCACCAACATCGAGCCATGATGATGAAGAGGTTGAAGAAATGTACACTGAAATTGAGAGTCTTCTAGATGAGCAGAAAACCCACTACACTATTATTATGGGGGACTTCAATGCTAAGGTTGGAAAAAGGCAAAACAGCGCAGAAAGAGGAACTATAGGAAATTTTGGAATTGGTGAAAGAAATAAAAGAGGTGAAAGACTTGTGGAATTTGCAGAATCTCAAGGAATGTCAGTAATGAACACTTTTTTCAAGAAAAGGGTGAACAGAAAGTGGACATGGAAGAGTCCAAATGGATTAACAACTAATGAAATCGACTTCATCCTCACTAACAGAAGATATATTGTGAATGATGTTACCGTCCTGAATAAGGTAAATGTTGGAAGTGATCACAGAATGGTAAGATGTACACTTGATATAGATGTAGGAAAGGAAAGGAAAAAACTGACTCGAGTAAATAATACAAAGGTCTTTGAAATAACAGAGGAGGAGAAAAAGCAGTATGTACTGGAACTTAAGAACAAGTTTGAGCTTCTGCAGACTGCTCAGGACCAAAATATGGACGAGGAATATTACAACTTTCTGAAAGTGATAAAGCCCAAGAAACCTATAGGGAAACAGAAATCCAAAGAAGAAAAAATTAGTCAAGAAACACTTGTCATGATGAACCAAAGACGACAAATGAAGAGCAAGAAAAACACTGACAGGGAGAAAATTGAGTATACTGAGTTATGCAAAGCCATTAGAAAGAGACTCAGAGAGGACATAAGAAGATTTAACACAAGAAAAGTAGAACAAGCATTAAGGGAAAACAAAGGATTTAAATCAGCAGCCATGAGCAGTAATACAGAAAGACAAATGATACTGAAACTGAAGAATAGCGATGGTGTAATTATAAACAGCAGAGAAGGCATAATTCAAATAGCAGAAGACTACTATAGGGAATTATACAAGCAGCGAGGGAATGATACCAGCAGTGGGGAAGATGGATTGCAAAGTAGCAACACATACGACATACCCGATATTCTTCCTGATGAGGTAGAACATGCATTGAAGAAAATGAAGAATCGGAAAGCCCCGGGGGAAGATGAAGTTACTGTAGAGTTGTTAAAATTGGGAGGAAGAGACATAACACAAAAATTGGCAAGGCTCTTCACAAAGTGCATTAGAAAAGGTGTGATGCCTAAGCAGTGGAATAATGCAATCATAGTTTTGCTGCATAAGAAAGGAGATAAATCAGAAATTGGAAATTATAGACCAATTAGCTTGTTATCCCATATCTACAAGTTGTTCACAAGGGTCATTACTAACAGATTAGAAAGAATACTTGATGAGAATCAACCGAAAGAGCAAGCTGGCTTTAGGACAGGATTCTCAACTATGGATCACCTTCACGTAATATCACAGCTAATGGAGAAAGCAAATGAATATAAAACACCATTATGCCTGGCATTTGTGGATTATGAAAAGGCATTTGACTCCATACAGCATAAGGCAATGTTTCGGGCACTGGAAAGACAAGGCATAGATACTCCATATATTATGATTTTGAAGAAAATATATGAGAGTGCTACATCCTTTATTAGACTAGACAAAGACAGTAGGAAATTTAAAATCGAGAAAGGAGTTCGACAAGGAGACAATATCTCCGAAGCTGTTTACTGCTGCCCTTGAGGAAGCTTTCAGAAGATTAGACTGGTCGCAGAAAGGAGTCAATGTGAACGGAGAGTACCTAAACCATTTACGATTTGCAGATGACATTGTGGTCATAAGCCACGATCCCAAAGAATTAGAGGAAAATCTTAATCAGTTATGCACAGTTAGTAAGGATTTTGGACTAAAGATGAATATGGCTAAAACAAAAGTAATGATGAACAAGTATGCCACGGAAAGGGAAATAATGATTGAAGGAGCAGTAATTGAAAAGGTGGAGTCATATACTTATCCGGGACAAGTTATTAGCTGTAATAATGATAAATGGATGGAAGTCAAGAGAAGAATAAATTTTGGATGGATAGCATTCAGGAAATATAGTCACATACTGAAGAGCAATATCCCAGTTTGTCTGAAACGTAAAATAATGAATCAATGTATACTCCCCACCATGACTTATGGAAGTGAAACTTGGGCACTCACCAAAAGAATGGAAGAGAAGCTAAGAACTACACAGCGAAGAATGGAACGAATTATATTGGGAATCAGACTGTTAGATAAGAAGAGAAACACATGGATTAGGCAGCAAACTCAAGTAAAGGACATTCTTATCAAAACTAAAGAACTAAAATGGTCTTGGGCAGGACACATAGCTCGAAGACATGATGACAGATGGACTAAGAAAATAACAGAATGGTACCCAAGAGGAGCTAGAAGAAAACCTGGAAGACAAAGGCGGAGATGGATAGATGAAATTCATGAGTTTTTGAGTAGTAAATGGATGGCCAGTGCTCAAAACAGAAGGAACTGGAAAGTTGCTGGAGAGGCCTTCATCCTGCAGTGGATTGAAAATGGCTGATGATGATGATGAATTAAACTAATAACACACATGAATTGCAAAAATATTTTGCAGTGCATATATGTCGTTAATGTACACATATAAACTTGATCTAGTTAAAACTGTTAACCACTGAAGTGACCATTGGAATATAAAAAATCGCAGTACAGTAAAAACTCCATATTAGGGGTTTTATAAATTTTGGTGTGAATTTTCTGCCAAAAATGTGGGGAAGACACTTTTATTACTGGAAATTTCAACTTACATTATAGTACAGCCACCCACCCATACACACAACTAATAAAGAATTAAAAAGTTACTTAATTTATTCACTTATTCACTACCCTACCAATGAGTTTCGAGTTTAAAGGTCATCTGCAAGTTTGAAGAAGCTTATGTTATGCTAGTGTTGGTATTAATAAAGGCAAATTAAAGTCAGACTTATTCAGCCTTGCAAAGGAAACAGTAGTCATCTGTTTCATTCAGGCATCTGCTCAACCTTTCACTAAATTTATATAAGAACTCTAGCACTATTAAGTGGTAATTTATTCCAACTGTTAATGGCCCTTTTGATAAAAAGGAATTTTCTTATGTTTCTGTTCTGAAACTGTCCTTCATTAATTTAAGTACATAACAGTTAGTGCCACCTTTGAAAGAAAAAAAAAAATTTATTTACTCAAGCCTTATTGAGCCTTCATAGAAGCATTTACCTTATTGAAATCATCAATTAGACATCTTATCTCGAGACCTTGCAACCCACAAACTGAAGACTTTATGTAGGTGTACTTATATCAATTGCTAACCTTGTTGCTTTTCTCTGGACTCTTCCAAGAGAATCAATCTACTTTTCTCTGATTTACGATGATTGGATACAGTGACTTAATATATTGGTATCTGTCAGAAATTCATGAAATATTAACAAATAACTTGCCCATCAGCTGATAACAAAGTACTTTCATTAACTGTGCTTGAATTTTGGCCTGTCTGAATAGTATACATTATCTGCATTCTTCCAGCTGCTGCAACAGGATTTGGAAAGGTTGAGCAGATGGGCTGAGAGGTGGCAAATGAAGTTTAACATTGACAAATGTAAAGTACTACATATGGGAAACAGATGCAACCCCAGAAACAACCCCAGAGCAACGTGTCAACTCTGTGGTACTATACTGACAGTGGTAGAGAATGAAAAGGACCTTGGGGTAATTGTGCAGGCAGATATGAAGTTCTCTGAACAGTGCAGATGGGCTGCAAGAGTAGCTCATGGTGTCTTGTCAATGATATACAGGAATTTTTCTAGCAGGGATAAGGAGGTAATTATTCCCTTGTATAAGGCAATGGTCAGGCCACACCTTGAGTACTGTATACAGATCTAGAGGCCTCATTTTAAGAAGAATGTAGAGCTATTGGAATGAGTACAGAGAAGGGCAACAAGATTAGTGAATGGAACAAAGGGTTGCCCTTACAAAGAAAGTCTTAAGTTTTGCAAATTAGTGTCTGGAGACTAGGCACCGGCGAGGCGATCTGATAGAGGTGCATAAAGCCTTGAATGGTTTGAGCATGCTCAATCTGATGGGATTCTTCCTCTTGCTCAGAATAATCACCTGAGAGGACATAAATTCAAATTGAGGGAAGACAGATGTAGGATAGATGTGCGGAAATTTGCCTTTTGCCAGTGGGTAGTTGGTTGGTGGAACAGACTTCCATCCCTTGTTGTGGAAGTTGATAGCCTAAATAAATTTAAGGCTCAGCTGGACAGGTATTTTGAACGAACAGAGGGGTGAAGTGGAAGTGTTTTTTTTTTTTTTTTTTTTTGGCTGATGCTGTATAAGCTTGCTTTCTTGCAACATATGCTAATGCTAATCTTTTTCACTACATTGGCTGTTGTTGACTTTGCAATTACATGCAGTGAAAAATTGCAAATATGACAGTGTAACAGTTACTTATGTCACTTTGAATCTCTGGGGTGAAAGGGAAGTATCCTCAGTCTCAGCAAGAACTAGCTTTCTGAATATTCGTGTACTGAGCACCTGAACTCTAGTATGAGCCCCAGTTGTGTAATCTTACAAATTTTTGCATATCTATTCTGAAACCATCTTTTTTTCAGTTTAAGTTTGTGTCCCCTTATGTATGTTGTCTGATAAAAGAGTAAGGATTGTTCCAAAGAATAGAAGTAGAAAGAATAAATGAAAAGAAGAAAAGTTTGAGTTTAGAGTGGAACATTGAATGGATGTTGACAAGTGGTACGTTTGAATTGGTTTGGAAGAGAGTTCTTGAAATACAAATGCCAATTTGGGAGGCACCATCCATAGTCAAAGAAGTTTTAGGAGATCTACACCAGATGTGGGAATAACATTCCAAGATATATTTTTACATAGTCGGATGATTAGAAGAAAAGTAATGCCAAGAACAAAAAATAATAAATTATGGTGTGTGTGGGAATTAATATTTGATGTGTGTTTTTGTCAAATGAGATTAGGAATTAGGGTAATTTCCAAAAAAGATATGTGATCTTGTCTAGAAATCTGAGTGTTATTAAAGATTAGCATGGGAGCAGCAAACTTTTTTTGTGGGGGAAATAGCATGACAGCTTTAGAAACTTGAAGTTAACTTTTCTTTGTCACAATAAAGGATTAACTTGCAGAATTCTTGCCCATTTAAATGTGTACAACATTACACATTAAAATGGGCAAGTTTTCATAAACTGGAAGGTGGAATATAGTATGCTATCATCAGAAAAAGCCATGGATTTTCAGTCAGTGGAAGAAGGCAGGGCTGGCTTAAGACACAATTGAGCATTTTCCCCAAACAGGGCGCCAAAATTTAGGGGGCACAAAATGTCCTGAAGATTTGCTGTAAATTTCAAGTTGGAAAGGGCGCATTAAAAAATCTCACACAGAGCGCTGATAGACCTGGGGCCAGTTTTGGAAGAAGATGATTAATGTACAGTTGTAAAAGAGTGGAAGAAAGAATAACCTTGGTGAGGGAAAACAGCAGTGGTTGAAAAGTTGAGAGGATAGAGGACCATCTACCATTATCTAAAGTGAGAGGGTAGATAAAACTAGCTACCCAGTTTCTCTGGGTAGGTAGTTAGTTTTGAACCTCATCTCTGTGAGAAAACTGATGGTAAACCATAAGATGGCAGCTTCTTCAGAAGACCGTTATGCCAACTATAATCAAAAGGCCTGAAAATGTCAGCAGCAACTGTTTGAGATTCACTGAAGAGGTAAGTGCAATGGTATGATAATTGGAAAGGGGGGTTTTTGTTATCCTTTTAGGGAACTGGCTGGATATGAGCAAATTTCCATGCAGAAGAAAAAAAAAACTAGTGGAATTTGTTCAAAGGTGAATAACCTTGCCAAGATATTACCAGATCAACACTCATGGAGTCCATATTGGTGATGGTTGATCAGGCAGAAGGTGTTGAGATTATTCAAGAGTTGCAGTCGGATGATAATTGGACAGGTAGGATTTATCACCGTTTTGAGAAACTGGCTGGTTATAAACAATGTTCTATACAAAAAGGTAAAACACCAGTGAAATGATAGTAAAAAGCAGTGACAGCTGGCTGTAGAGTCATGGCACTACCACAATAACACTGAAAAAAAAGTAAAAAGTTAAAAGCTTTTCTATTTTTGTCTTTCTTTTGTATTTTATTATAGCAGTGGAAAATGTTTTAACACAACATAACTTGTATCCACATGCAGGTACTTATGCTGGCAAATAAAGATATTAATAATTCAATTAAGAAACGACAAAAAGTTTGGAGGTATTTTAAATGTCCTGGCAACCCAAAGGTCGCGGGTTCAAATCCCACCTCAGGCTTGGATCAAAGTACTGCAAAAACCTTGGGAGGTGCACTACGGCCATAGAAGCTGATGTGCCAACAACTACCAAAAAAAAAAATGAAATATGTTGATGACCTTGGAGAATTGTGAGAATTAAATGGGCAAGCAGAGTAGTAATGAAAGACATTGACACCTGATAAACAGAGAAAATTGGTATACTGAGGGTACATCCTGAGAAGAAAGAAACATGAAATACCAAAATTGCACTGGAGAGCAAGATATCAGGATCCAGTGGAAGAGGGAGGAGATGGATAGATGACTTGAGAGACTAGGCAAGATTGCATACTAAGAAAATAATTCATGTTTCTTAGGCCAGAGAGACTTAGTATTTGATGGCTGCCCACTTCTGCTGGAGAAGGTGCCTACAGAAGAAAATAAATAATCACCTGATTCTGATATTTTGAGGATTCATTGTATGCTTCTCTTCCTCAGAGATGAACACAGATATATATTTATATATACACATAGATTCTACATACATATTAACATAAAATAAAAAACCTTATTGGGATCCTATTGTCTCAAAACTTGATACTACGACATGTTGGACAGAAGAAGTGTAACCAAGATCCGCTAATTGGCGGGTCTCAATTACGCAAGTTGTCAGTTTGAATTATGTCGCATTTTAGGGCAAAAGCCTCAAGTTGCGTTGTAAGTTAACATGCTTGCTTACAAGTTAGTGCAAATGCATCAGATCTGCTCGCAGCTAATTACTAAATAGTTATAAGATTGGCATCATTATGTATATCTCATTGCGAATACCTCCACAATGAGTTGAGTTGCCATTTGTATTACCGCGAATAAGTAACTGTTCACCATAGAAGAAGGCTATTGTTACTTATTCTCAGCAGATGCCACCACCATTTCGGAGCTGATTGGCTCCTCTTAAGTGGGTGGGCAGGCATCCTGGTGTTGCAATGATGGCAAGGCAGTTGTGAAGTATAACTGCACAATATGAGAGATGTCTAATGGTTTGTAGTAATTTGAATTACGTCGCATTTTAGGGCAAAAATCTCAAGTTGCATAGTGAGTTAACGTGCTTACAAGTTAGTGCAAATGCATCATTATAACTGCTAAATACTTATAAAATGCGACGTAATTCAAATTACGACACATCAGGTATCTCTCTTATTGTGGAGTCATCATTGCAACACCAGGGTGCATGCCCTCCCACCAAAGAGGTGGCATCTGCTGGGAATAAGCAACAATAGTCTTCTCCTCTGATGAAGAGTTACTTATTCGAGGTGGTGCAATATCATGGCAACTAGTTGTGAAGGTATTCACATGAGATATACATAATGATGCCAATCTTATAACTATTTAGTAGTTAGCTACAAGCAAATCTGATGCATTTGTACTAACTTGTAGACAAGTTATCAGTCCAGTGTTGACATATTAACATTAATGATGATATACAAAGTTACATGGTTGTGGAGAATGAAATCCAGCACTTTTCATCACAAGAGGTTGAAGGTAAACTGCTCACATTATACACTTTAATGCTGCACGTCTCTTCTATGCATCAAAGGGTGCTAATTGTTGGATAATTACATTGGAACAAATGCAGTAAAGAAGTCTGGGATAATATGGCACAAAAAAAAAAACAAAAAACTGAAATACTATAGTAAGGAGGGTGAAGGTTGCAGCTACTAGAGATGCATCCTGTGAAATTAGGTTTTTCTGGGAAGGTCATATTGGCTGTTTGATGCATCTGTGTCACCCTGAAACTAATTGCTGCTTTTGTGGTTGTTTGGGATTCTTGCAGTGTTCAGTGTTTAATGAGTTACAAGTTAGTGCAAATGCATAATGATGCATTTGTACTAACTTGTAACTAAATGATATGGCAGATAAAACTGCATCACTTTATAGAAAGTGACATTTGTAGAGAAGCATAGAATATTGTTTGATTACAGTCATTTTGTTTGTCTCAAAGCAAAGGTATTGCATCAGATAATGCTACTTTGCATCAGTCAGTAATATCAAGGTATTGCATCAGCCATTTCTATAAATACAGCGTTGGTAGGGTATACAGGGCGATTCACTACCAGTGCGACAAACTTGTAGGGGGCACAAAGACAAATCGGAATCACATAGCATTGCAGGGTCTGAAATACCTTTGTCATGCAGGAGGTCGCGTGAGCAAAGAAAAAGAAAAGAAACAGCAACTTGTTAGTGTAACAGAAATCATTTTAATGACAAGTTTTACATTGGCAAAAAGCCATGCTACAGAAGGTGTTCAAAAGTTCGACCAGAAGCAGTCACACAGGCTTCACAGCGCTGCCGCATGGAATCCCTAACATTCTGGAAGATTCCTGGCATGTCTTGAATCTCCCCGGCAGCTACAGAGATGGGAACGACGAGGTCTTCAACTGAATCAATGGGGGTTTCGTACACCAATGTTTTCATTTGACCCCAGCAGAAGCCCAGGCATGATAGGTCTGGCGATCTAGCAGGCCAATGAACTGGACCACCACGACCTATCCAATGCTGTCCAAATGTAATGTTTAGGTGTTGGCGGATGTCATTGGTGTAATGTGGGGGAGCCCCATCATGCTGGAACCACATTGAATGGCGCAGCGACTGAGGAACATGTGCTTCTTCAATAAGTTTGGGCAGGACTTGCTGTAGAAAGATCAAGTATGCCCTACCGTCCAGATGAGGGGGCAGAAGGTACGGTCCAATGAGGTGGTCATCAACAATGCCAGCCCAAACATTGACAGAGAAACGGCGTTGAGTTGCACGTGTTCGGGTACCATGGGGGTTCTCCAAAGCACACAAATGGGCATTATGTTGATTGAAGGTTCCCTCTCTTGTGAAACTTGCCTCATCTGTGAACAATATGGATGCAGCAAATGCACTGTCTGATGATGCACTCTGTTGAAGAAACCAAGTAGCAAAAGTCCTTTGGAGTGGATAATCCGCAGGCTCCAATGACGGGACGAGTTGCAGATGGTATGAACTCATTTGGTTTGTTGACAGTATCCTCCATACAGTGGATTGGGAAATACCCAGTCGTTGGCCTATCGCCCTGCAATGTTATGTGATTCCGATTCGTCTTTGTGGCCCCTACACCTCCTGCAAGTTTGTTGCATTGGTAGTGAATCACCCTGTATATACACGCTCATTAGTATCTTGTTTTTCAGAAGTGTAAGAATCGCTCATTATGTTCAGTTGACATCAAGAAAGAAAAGTGTAGCTGTTGCTCTGTCCCAGGAAGGGCTTTCTATGTGTGTATTGCTGATAAAATCGGCTATCGAAAGTATCTCGTGTGCTCAAATTAAATCATGAAACCAGTGTGTGAAGAGTACACGTGAATCAGGCTGTAAGAGAGTGACTTACAGATGATACAAAGGTTGGCAGGGTAGTTAATGACAGTGCTACTGCAACAGGTTCTAGAAAATTTGGGAAGATAGTATGAGAAGTGGCAACTGAAGTTTAACATTGACAAATGCAAAGTACTGCATATGGGTAGAAGTAACCTCAGAGGAACGTACCAACTATGTGGTATTACACTTAAGGTGGTAGAAAATGAAAAAGACCTGGGAGTAATTGGGCAGTCAGATATGAAGTTTTCTGAGCAATGCAGATAGTCTGCCAAAGCAGGTCATGGAGTTTTGTCAATGATATACAGGAATTTTGCTAGCAGGGAAAAGGTGATTGTCCCTCTGTATAAGGCAATGGTCATGCCATGCCTTGAGTACAGCATACAGGTCTAGAGGCCTCATTTTAGGAAGGATTTAGATTTGCTTGAGCATGGACAGAGGGGCAACAAGATTGGTGAAGGGAATGAAGGGAAACTCTTACAAAGAGGCTTAAGTTCTATAAATTGCAGCGGCTGGAGACCAGGCACCTGCGAGGTGGTCTGATTGAGGTGTATAAGGCCTTGAATGGGTTGAACAAGCTGAATTCCGATGGATTCTTCCACTTGTTCAGATCACCAATCTAAAGGGGTATAAATTCAAATTGAGGAAAGACAACTGTAGAATAGATGTATGGAAATTTGCCTTTAGCCAGCGGGTGGTAAATTGCTGGAACAATCTTCCATCTGTCATGGAAGTTGATAGGTTAAATAAATTTAAGGAGGACTGGACAAACATTTAGAGGAAATGGTTCTGTGAATTTTTTTTTTTTTTTTAGCTGATGCTACACAAGTTATACGCTTGCTTTCTTGCATCACATGCCATGATTACTATTACTGTGCCTTCCTAAAATCGATATTTGAAATGGCTATGCCTTCATAATTGCTATACTAGTGCTCCAGATCTAAAACTGGACTTTGAGATGACCTATGCTGTTGAAACAAGTGCAAGAACTGTCCAAAGACTGCTTTCGGAATATGGTCTGCATGCCTATCAGCCCAAACAGGAGCCTTTATTGACCCAACCAATGAGGAATTAGTGACTTGCTTGGGCTAAAATGCATGTTTCATGGACAAGAGCAATGGGACACTGTCATCTTTTCTGACAAATCGAAATTCAATGTGCATGGCTTGGATGGAAAGTGATATGTCAGAAGACGAAAAATGGAGCCATACCATCCTGACTACATAACACCGACTGTAAAGTTTCCCACCAGTCAGATGGTCTGGGAATGCATAACAAGCAAAGGAGTGGGGCGAATTAAGTTAACAGAATGGTGAATGCAGAAATCTACACTGCTATCTTGAAGAAGTTCCTGAAACTGTTATTAGGAATCACCACATACACATTCAAAACTCCATTTTTGAACAAGACTCGGACTTGCCACAAAACAAAATGCATGGGATGCATATAAATTATCAGGTGACGCAGAAGCCTGTGGCAGATATAAGCTAGTCTGTAATCAGGTCACAAAGGAGGTTCGGCAGGCGAAGGTGGATTACGAGAAATCTTTGGCAAAAGATGCTAAGAAAAACAGCAAGGATTTCTTTACTTATATAAACTCTAAAAGGAAGGGGGTGAATATGATTGGTCCACTTGACATCGATGGTTCGACTGTTCATGATCCTGCTCAGACAGCAAACAAACTGAATGAGTATTTTGCATCTACATTCACACGTGAGGAATTATTACAGTTTGAAAATGGAAGAAGGTTATCAAATTGTAGCAGTGTGCTTAATGATTTTGTAATAACTGAGAGCAAAGTGGAGGAGAAATTGTTGAAGTTAAAAAGGCACCTGGGGTGGATGGGATCTATCCAGTTATTTTAAAGGAGGCGGCAAAGCAACTAAGCAAACCCTTAGCCATAATTATGAGAGCATCCTTGGACGCAGGGGAGGTTCCCACGGACTGGAGATGTGCAAATGTATCCCCAATTCACAAAGGTGGATCGAAGGGTGACACTAGTAATTACAGACCAGTTGGTTTAACTTCTGTTCCGGGTAAAATAATGGAGTCACTGGTTAAAGATGCATTGCAGGATCATCTAGACAAGACTGCAGCAATAATTCAGACACAGCATGGGTTTGCTAAGGGAAAGTCTTGTCTAACAAATTTGATTGGTTTTTATGATGTGGTCACAAAGGAACTGGATGCAAAAAATAATTTTGATATCATATACTTGGATTTCAGGAAAGCTTTTGACACCGTTGCGCATGGAAGACTACTGTACAAATTGGAGCAGAATGGTATTAAGGGTAAGTTGCTACAATGGATAAAAGGATGGTTAAGTGGGAGAAGACAGAGGGTGGTAATCAATGGGTGCTGCTCTTCGTGGACTAATGTTATTAGTGGAGTCCCACAGGGTTCGGTGTTGGGTCCACTGTTGTTTTGTGTATTTATCAATGATATTGATGAAGGTATATCAGGCTTAATGTCGAAGATTGCAGATGACACAAAGGTTGGCAGGGTTGTTAATGACAGTAATGGCAGTGTGCTACTGCAACAGGATCTAGATAATTTGGGCAGATGGGCTAAGAAGTGGCAACTGAAGTTTAACCTTGACAAATGCAAAGTACTGCATATGGGTAGAAGTAACCCCAGAGAAACGTACCAACTGTGTGGTACTACACTTAAGGTGGTAGAAAATGAAAAAGACCTGGGAGTAATTGTGCAGTCAGATATGAAGTTTTCTGAGCAATGCAGACAGGCTGCTAGGGCAGGTCATGGGGCTTTGTCAATGATATATAGGAATTTTGCTAGCAGGGAAAAGGAGGTGATTGTCCCTCTGTATAAGGCAATAGTCAGGCCACGCCTTGAGTACTGCGTACAGGTCTGGAGGCCTCATTTTAGGAAGGTTGTAGATTTGCTTGAGGGTGTACAGAGAAGAGCAACACGATTGGTGAGGGGAATGAAGGAATCCTCTTACCAAGAGAGGCTGAAGTTCTGCAAATTGCAGTGGCTGCAGACTAGGCACCTGCGCGGTGATCTGATTGAGGTCTATAAGGTCTTGAATGGGTTGAGCACGCTGAATTCTGATGGGATCCTTCCACTTGTTCAGATTACGAACCTACGGGGACATAAGTTCAAATTAAGAAAGGACAGATGTAGAATAGATGTATGGAAATTTGCCTTTAGCCAGCGGGTGGTTAATTGCTGGAACAAACTTCCATCTGTCGTTGTGGAAGTTGATAGGTTAAATAAATTTAAGGAAGAACTGGACAGGCATTTGGGGGGAATGGTGTGATTTTTTTTTTTTTTTTTTTTTGGCTGATGCTGCATAAGCTCCTACACTTGCTTTCTTGCATCATGTGCCACTACTACTACTACTACTACAAAATTGGTAAGTTTTATTCTATTTATATTACTGATGAGTTTGTCTTCTTGTCTCACAAGGCTTAAAAACACATCAATGTTTTCCCTCGTTTTTCTCCCTTAAGGTGCTCCCATATCTCAGAAATGATGACATTACAGTGTTGGAATGGCCCAGAAACAATGCAGATTTGAACCCTGTTGAAAATTGCTGGTACATAATGACTAAAATTGCCCAGAAGAAGTCAACAAGTATGATTCAGCTGCAGGAGAGCATTGTACAGGTGTGGTACCATGAAATTGGTCAACTTACAAGTTGATTAATTCTATGCCAGATCGCTGCAAGGCTGTAATTTCAGCTCAAGGAGGAGGAACAAGATATTGAGGACTTATTTTTCTGAGTTACAGTACATAATATTATTACGTTAACTTATCATTTCAGTTTGTACACGAAAATGAATGGAATGAGAGCACCTTGAGAATCTCCATCCTGAAACGTGTGTGCCTGTGGGTTAGGAACTTCAGATGTACTGGAGTGCTACCAGTTGAAGAAACTCCAGGATAACCAGTGGGAGCTACTGTTAAAGAACTAAGAAACTTACTCCAGTATCTGAAAAGATCCCACAAGAACGGTCCAAAACAATCAGAACCAAAAAGGCTGGCACTAAGGTTTGAGGTGCCTGAGGCAAAACCTTGTAACACCACCTAATTCATATACATGTATATTGTATCTTAACACATATACACTGTGCTGCCACTTTATTAGGTTCACATACCTGTAGCGTGTTGAGCCTCCTTTAGCTTCAAAACAGTTTGCATTCGTCTAGGCATGGATTGAAAAAGATGCTGAAAATTGTGCAGGAATGGAATACCATGTAGACATGAGTATGTCGCGCATTTCCTTCAGATTACAAAGGACGGAGGTGTAGGCCTGCAGCAAACAGCCCTTTCCAGCTCATCCACAAGATGTTCAATAGGATTGAAATCCGTGGACTGAGCGGGCCACTGCAGCAAAGGAAAGTCATTGTCATGTTCTTGGAACCATTCCATAGTGATTCGGGCTTTATGCACCAGCGCATTATCCTGCTGGAAGTAACCATCTGACTGAGGATAAACTATCAAGATGAACGGATGCACTTGGTCAGCAACGATGTTTAGGTACGATGTGGCATTCAGATGTGATCTATGGGTATCAATGGCCCCAACGTCTACTTTATTATACACATAACACTGCCCCCAACACCTTTCACAATAGCCGTCCAATATGATAGGTCCATGGATTCTGTGCCTTTCATCAACATGATGCACCAAGCACTTTGACTCGTCAGACCAAGCAACTGTTTTCCAATCCTCAATAGTCCAGTGCTGGTGTTGCTGTGCCCACAGGAGGCATGCTATCTTGTTCTTCATTGATAACAAAGGTACGCGATGTGGCCGTCAGCTATTGTAGCCCATTCGCAAGAAAGTGCGACTAGTGGTCCGTTGCGATATTTGGTTCTGCGCATCAAGGTTGTATTCTGAGGTGATGTGCGACATTGTGGCCTGTCTGTTTGCTTACACAATTCTAGCCATCCTCCTCTGACCTTTCTCATCAACAATTGATTTTCTTCCAAAGGAGTGCCGTTGGTAGGATGTTTTCTGTTCATTGCAACATTTTCGATACACCCTTGAAACTGTTGCATGAAAAGTTCAGGAGAACTGTCGTTTCAGAGATGCTTTGTCCAGCACGTCTTGCACCTACTACCATGCCACGTTCGAAGTCCGTTAGATCACTCATTTTCCCCATTCTTCATACGGTTTGTACGCTTAACTGATACTTGAAATGTGTTTCTGTTGCATTTATATCCACAACTGTGGTCATGTGACTTGCAACGTTTGGGACAAATCATTTGTGTGCACAGCACGGGTGTACCTAATAAAGTGGTAGCACAGTGTATGTGCACGGTTGCACAAATAATGCCTCATTTGTGCAACCCTAGTGCTGGTTCTGAGAACCAAACTCAATCAGCTCCCTCGAAAAGGAAAATAAATGAGCGTTAACTCGTCCAACTAAAAACCATTTATGTTTGGTGTAATTGAAATTCACAAAGGGCTTCTATGCCATCATCAGTGGTAAAGAACACGTTGGGTAAGCCATTTCTGTGTGGTCAGTAAAATAACTTTCCCCAGTAGTTCCTGATAACCTGGGAGTACTCAGGGGGAAAAAGTATACTAGAAAATTCGCATCAAAATCAATCCCCATGACATGTCATCTGATGTAGACAGCATGTTCACTTTAATTTCCCCCAACTAGAAAGAAGGAAAAAAAAAAAAACCTGGCCTTGTTAGTGTCTAAGGTAGGTTGTCACCTGAACACGATTTTAAACTCTGCCTTATTAGCCCATAAAAGCCTTTAAACTAGTTGTGAACTAAGCAGTTTATGAAGTATAATGTATTATGTTGTAAGTAATGTGTGACTGGCGACTTAGCACTCACAAACTAGTAAGACTTTTTTTGTGGATTTATTGGATGATTGTTTTTGCAGCAGCATGTTCGAGAGGCAACCAGAGAGGGTAATATTCTTGATCTGGTTATCAACAGTGATCATTTGTGTAGGAAGAATTTGCAGATAAAGGAACCACTAAGTGGCAGTGATCAGTGTACTGATGTGGGATTTGCTTAAAGATATAATTACCAACAGGGGTAAAGGAAAGGGGTTTTGTTTCAGTAAAGGTGACTACAGTGGCCCAGACAGTTTTTAAATTCTGTTCAGTGGGATCAACTGACGATGTTACTAACAGTAAATTCTAAGTGGGAAACATTCAAGGAATTAATCGTGGATGCTACTAAAACCCAGGGGCTCACATCTGTTGAGTATGGGCTTGGCACACCCAGAGTCCTGAGCTGGATATCATCATTCTTCTCTTTGTTGGTGATTCCCTTCTACTTCTCTCTCTCTCTCTCTCTCTCTCTCTCTCTCTCTCTTAGGGTAACTCGGGAATTTTTTTTTTTTGGCTGGTGCAGCATAAGCCTCAGGCTTCCTTGCACCATATAGCTAATAATAATAATAATAAAAGTTTCATACCTATTAAGAAATATTGTTCAAGGTTTAGGCCTGAATGGTTGTTAAATGAACTAATGAGACTCGTGACTGAGAAGAAAAATGCATGGGATGCATATAAATTATCAAGCGACTCAGAAGCCTATGGCAGATACATAAGCTAGTTTGTAATCAGGCGCAAAGGAGGTAGTAGTAGTAGTCGTAGTAGTGCTAGTAGCAGTGGCATGTGATGCAAGAAAGCAAGTGTATGAACTTATGCAGCATCAGCCAAAAAAAAAAAAAAAAAAAAATCACACCATTCCCTCCAAATGCGGGTCCAGTTCCTCCTTAAATTTATTCAACCTATCAACTTCCACAACGACAGATGGAAGTTTGTTCCAGCAATTAACCTCCCGCTGGCTAAAGGCAAATTTCCGCACATCTAATCTACATCTGTCTTTTCTTAATTTGAATTTATGCCCCGTTAGGTTCGTAATCTGAACAAGTGGAAGGATTACATCAGAATTCAGCGTGCTCAACCCATTCAAGGCCTTATAGACCTCAATCAGATCACCGCACAGGTGCCTAGTCTCCAGTCACTGCAATTTGCAGAACTTAATCCTCTCTTGGTAACAGAATCCCTTATTCCCCTCACCAATCTTGTTGCCCTTCTCTGTACACGCTCAAGTAAATCTACATCCTTTCTAAAATGAGGCCTCCAGACCTGTACACAGTACTCAAGGCGCGGCCTGACCATTGCCTTATACAGAGAGATAATCACCTCCTTTTCCCTGTTAGCAAAATTCCTATATATATCATTGACAAAACCCTATGACCTGCCCTGGCAGCCTGTCTGCATTGCTCAGAAAACTACATATCTGACTGCACAATTACTCCCGGGTCTTTTTCATTTTCTATCACCTTAAGTATAGTACCACACAATTGGTACGTTTCTCTGGGGTTACTTCTACCCATATGCAGTACTTTGCATTTGTCAAGGTTAAACTTCAGTTGCCATTTCTTAGCCCATCTGCCAAAATTATCTAGATCCTGTTGCAGTAGCACACTGCCATTACTGTCATTAACAACCCTGCCAACCTTTGTATCATCTGCAGACTTCGACATTAAGCCTGATATACCTTCATCAATATCATTGATAACTATACAAAACAACAGTGGACCTAACACCGAACCCTGTAGGACTCCCCTAATAACATTAGTCCAAGAAGAGCAGCATCCATTGATTACCACCCTCTGTCTTCTCCCACTTAACCATCCTTTTATCCATTGTAGCAACTTACCCTTAATACCATTCTGCTGCAATTTGTACAATAGTCTTCCATGCGCAACAGTGTCAAAAGCTTTCCTGAAATCCAAATATATGATATCAAAATTATTTTTTGCATCCAGTTCCTTTGTAACCACATCATAATATCCTATCAAATTTGTCAGACAAGACTTTCCCTTAACAAACCCATGCTGTGTCTGAATTGTTGCTGCAGTCTTGTCTAGATGATCCTTCAAGGCATCTTTAACCAGTGACTCCATTATTTTACCCGGGACAGAAGTTAAACTAAGTGGTCTGTAATTACTCGTGGTAGGCGAAGGCAGATTACGATAAATCTTTGGCAAAAGATGCTAAGAAAAACAACAAGGATTTCTTTACTTATATAAACTCTAAATGGAAGGGGATGAATCTGATTGGTCCACTTGATATCGATGGTTCGACTGTTGATGATCCTGCTCACATAGCAAACACACTGAATGAGTATTTAGCATCTACATTCACACATGAGTTTTTAAGGTTTGAAAATGGCAGAAGGTTAACAAATTGCAGCAGGGTGCTTAGTGATTTTGTAATAACTGAGAGCAAAGTGGAGGGGAACTTGTTGAAGTTAAACATAAGAAAGGCACCTGGTGTGGATGGGATCTATCCAGTTATACTAAATGAGGCAGTATAGGAAGTAATAAAACCCTTAGCTATAATTATGAGAGCATCCTTGAGCTCCGGGGAGGTCCCCATGGACTGCAGATGTGCAAATGTATCCCCAATTCACAAACAGGGATTGAAGGGTGACACGAGTAATTACAGACCAGTTAGTTTAACTTCTGTTCCGGCTAAATAATGGAGACACTAGTTAAATATGCATTGCAAGATCGTCTAGACAAGACTGCAGCAATAATTCAGACACAGAATGGGTTAAGAGAAAGTCTTGTCTGACAAATTTGATAGGATATTATGATCTGGTTACAAAGGAACTGGATGCAAAGATAATTTTGATTTCATATTTTTGGATTTCCTTTGACACTGTTGCACATGGAAGACTATTGTACAAAGTGGCGCAGAATGGTATTAAGGGTAAATTACTACAATGGATAAAAGGATGGTTGAGTGGGAGAAGACAGAGGGTAGTAATCAATGAGTACTGCTCTTCGTGGACTCATGTTATTAGTGGAGTCCCAGAGGGTTCGGTGTTGGGTCCTTTTTTTTGTATATTTATCAATGATATTGATGAAGGTATATCAGGCTTAGTGTCGAAGTTTGCAGATGATACAAAGGTTGGCAGAGTTGATAATGACAGTAATGGCAGTGTGCTACTGCAACAGGATCTAGAAATTTGGGCAGATGGGTTAAGAAGTGGCAACTGAAATTTAACCTTGACAAATGCAAAGTACTGCATATGGGTAGAAGTAATCCAGTGAAACGTACCAACTGTGTGGTACTACACTTAAGGTGGTAGAAAATGAAAAAGACCTGGGAGTAATTGTGCAGTCAGATATGAAGTTTTCTGAGCAATGCAGACAGGCTGCCAGAGCAGGTCATGGGGTTTTGTCAATGATATATAGGAATTTTGCTAGCAGGGGAAAGGAAGTGATTATCCCTCTGTATAAGGCAATGGTCAGGCCACGCTTTGAGTAGTGCGTACAGGTGTGAAGGTCTCATTTTAGGAAGGATGTAGATTTACTTGAGCGTGTACAGAGAAGGGCAACAAGATTGGTGAAGGGATGAAGGGATTCTGTTACCAAGTTTGGCTTAAGTTCTGCAAATTGCAGTGACTGGAGACTAGGCTCCTGCGCAGTGATCTGATTGAGGTGTATAAGGCCTTGAATGGGTTGAGCACGGTGAATTCTGATGGTATCGTTCCACTTGTTCAGATTATGAACCTAAGGGGGCATAAATTCAAATTAAGAAAAGACGGTTGTAGTATATATGTGCGGAAATTTGCCTTTAGCCAGCGGGTGGTTAATTGCTGGAACAAACTTCCATCTTTCGTTGTGGAAGTTAATAGGTTAAATAAATTTAAGGGGGAACTGGAGAGGCATTTGGAGTGAATGGTGTGATTTTTTTTTTTTTTGGCTGATGCTGCATAAGTTCATATACTTGCTTTCTTGCATCATATGCCACCACTACAACTACTACTATTACATTATCTATTCCTGGAGTTCGCCAGTTGAGAGAGTTCTTGATCGTCTGTTTTACTTCTTCTTCCCGTATCTCCCACCCTCTCATTTCTTGTATGTCCTCGGTTTTCTTGCGTTCTAGTTCTATCCAGATGGCTCGGCTGTTATGTCTTACTTCCCTGCTCCATATGTTTCCACAGAATTCCTCAATCGTCTTCTTCTCGGGTGGTCCGAGATTCCTGTAGAAGCCTCTTTGGTCCTCATCGAAGATTCGGTTATTTATTTTCCTCTGGGAGCTCTCTTTGTACCGGCGTAGTCTCTTGCTGACTGCAAGGAGTTTCTGCTTCAATGTGTCCAAGTACTCTCCTATTCTCTGATTCATTGTCTGTTTGCTGTGGATCCTGACTCTCTTGAGGGTACTCTTCACTTTTCCAATTAATATCTTACTCATATTGCCCGTTGGTACTGGGTGAATTGGCCTATCTTGACTTTTAATTCGTCTATCTTCTGCCGAAGTCTTCTTTCCCAAGCTGCTGGTTCCTTCTGTTTTCGGTTCTTCTGCTACTGGTCTCTCGTGTCTCTTCCATTAATCCTCGTGGCTGCTATCGCAGCACAATTCACTGCTGTGTGGATGGCCTCCAGTGTTGCACCATTGCTTTCCTGGTAATGTATTATGTGCCGATTCAGGTAGTCTGGCTCTCTACAAGGTTCTATTCGCCTCTGCTTCGGTATCACGTGAGTCTTTGTGGGGTACATTCCTTCGAATTCTGTTAGGGCCTTCTTCCACTCGTCCTCTATTCTGAATATCATGACCTCGTCTGTTTCCGCTTCAGCTGCGGTGGGTTGTATTTCTTCTTGTTCCTCCTCCTCTAGTTCGGTGGTGGTATGTTCTTCCTCCTTTGATTCCATGTTCTTTATCCTCTGTAGTTGATCGCCCACGTCCTGCTTGATTTTTCCCAATATTCTAGGAACTCTCAGGTCCTTCTCTGGTGCGCTATTCGCTGTTCGGTGACGTGAATATCCGGGAATCGTTCCCGCCACTTGCTATGTAGTCTCGCGCCGTAACTTGTCATATCGGTCTTCAACTAAAGCGCAGTTGCGCAGGAAGCATTTCCAGTTGGTGGGTATTATTATTATTATTATCAGGCTTATGCTGCTGGTGCTGCACTAGGGACTTATGCTGCACAAGCCAAAACAAAAAAAAAAAAAAAAAAAAAAATTCCCGAGTTACCCTGAGAGAGAGAGAGAGAGTCACAAATAAAGGAGTCACCAAGAAAGTGAAGAATGATGATATCTAGCTCAGGACCCTGGGTTTGCCAAGGCCATACTCACCAGCTGTGAATTCCTGGGGTTAATGTATTTTTATTATTAGTATTATTTCCCAGAGAAAACACAACCCTTTTTCACTAAACAAAAATGAAAGTCGATTAAAAACCTGATCCCTCTAATAAGTGTTTTTTCCCTTCTAATTACAAGTTAACCCCAGGGCTCACATCTAGTAAGTATTGGTTTGGCACACCCAGGGTCCTGAGCTGGATATCATCATTCTTCTCTTTCTTGGTGATTCCGTTCTACCTCTCTCTCTCTCTCTCTCTCTCTCTCTCTCTCTCTCTCTCTCTCTCTCTCTCTCTCTCTCTCTCTCAGGGCACCTCAGAAATTTTTTTCGGCTGATGTGGCATAAGCCTCAGGCTTCCTTGCATCCTATGGCTAATAATAATAATCATAATAATAACTATTTTTCTGAGTTCATGTCCTTTACGCAACCTTCTGTTCGTCACGTAGCGTAACACGAGGAGTACCGTATACTGAATTTCAGCCTTTCTGTAAGAAAAAAATAATAGTAAAATAAAATATAGACTGTATTGTTTTTTTTTTTTCTTTAGAAGTGTGATATATTTTTTTATAAGTTTAGTTCAAAGAAGTATATGTATCAATATTCACATACAAAAGACGTAATTTATATTTTGTGTGTGAATATTATTTGTATAAATAAAATATTAAATTAAAAAAAAAAAGTGTATATTGTTTCTAGGGGAGCTTCATCCCCCCCCCCCCCCCCAATGTCCTGCATTGGGATCTGGTCACTTTACTAATGGATGAACTCAGTGTTGTAAAGAAACTTGTGTATATAAATAAACTATCAAAAATGCAGAGACGCGCTGCACGCAGCATGTAATTTCTATCGCAACCGATTTACACGCAACAGCTAACAACATGCTATTTACATAAAACATCTTGTGGCAACATACTACTCGTTAAATTATTATTATATGTTAGAGTAAAGGAATGGTATTATTATTTATTTAATTTTTAAAAATTTTATCAAAGTATCCGTTTCCTTTATTAATCAGAAATAAGTTTTGCCAGCAGTAGAGCTAAGCATGGTTTTGGTTTTGGTTTCAGTTTTCGGAATGGTGTAGGTAATACCTACCGTTCTGAATATTTCAGTACTGTATTTTGTATTTGCTTTCAGTTATTTTTTTTGGAGGTGGTGGCTTCTTTTCCTCTTTTGGAAAATTATACATTCTGTTTAAAGTTAGAGAAAGCCTGATCGTGTTCATTGTAGGAGGTAGAGTGATTGTAGTTTTACTTCTTGATGTTTTATTGTTATTATTAGCCATATCGTGCAAGGAAACCTGAGTCTTATGCTGCACCAGCAAAAAAAAATTTTAGCTGGTGCAGCATAAGCCTCAGGCTTCCTTGCACGATATGGCTAACAATAATAGGCGCAAAAATACCTACTTACAGCGCTCCGTTCGTTGTTAAGTTTTATTTTATTTCATTTTATTTCCGCACTTCGTATGAAAACTAGGATATGCCTTATATGATATAGGATAAAATAGGCATGTATTTACATGAGGAAATTTTGAGTTAGTCAAGATGGATTTTCTTGGATTTCGTCCCATTAGTAATACTCCTTCAAGGGAGGGTTATTTATGTTGGTTGGTTTCCTTCATTATGTTCAGTGAAATTTTAAATTTATGTACCTGTTCTACATTTTTAGTATGCTTCCAGCTTGAATTACAAAGGTCCAAAAGAACAGTTTGAAATTTTACTTGAAATTACATGTTTGGTCTTTCCTTTTCATTATTTCCATACATAGTACATTGTTCAATGATTTATCAGCCTCTCATTAATTTATGTTAATGTTTTACTGTAAAACACAATCCACATTACTGGTTCAGTTCTATTTTTGTAAATACTGTATTGGTTTCTATATTATTATTATTAGCCATATGGTGCAAGGAAGCCTGAGACTTATGCTGCACCAGCCAAAAAAAAATTAGTTGATACTACACAGTGCTTGAAGTGAGCTGTAACACATCAGAACACTTTTGGTTTATAGGTTACTTTTTAAAATTAAGCACAAAGCAGTGGTGAAAACACCATACCACTAGGTCTACAGCAGTGGAGGGAAAGGGTGGCAGAGATTCTGGAAGCCCAACAGTGGTTTGGTATGCTTGAGTATACCCTTAACCCAATAGTAGTACTGCATTGCTTGACAGGCCCTGTAGGAAAATATTTAACCCTGATAACTTACTGGTCGAGACTTAGTTAATCTTTGTACCTTCTTTACAGTGTCTTCAATCATGTATATGCTGCTCTTTTGTCCATTTATTTGTTTTTCATGTTGTGTAAGCCAAAGGGGCTTGTGAGTCTCTATAAATAAATAAATTTTCTGTTTATACCTCAGATGACCACATGCTCAAAGGAGTTCAAAAGATAGAGAGAGAATATAAGAAACAGCGCTGTATTTTGCAGTCATCAGTCACTGCATTGAATCCTGGTCACTCTAGGTATGAGTACTAATGCACCCTGGCGCTTGACCACTCGGCTATGACGGCTTTGTGATATTATTTACATTACTCCACTGTGTCTGGTCAAGTACAGTTTATTGTGAAGTGGAACATTGAATTTGATCACAGTGGTATGATTTCTACCATCCAAAATCTTCACAAAGTTCAACACTCACCTATATGGGTACTATCATAAAAAATAAGAGAAATTCCAGTCATTTTGTGACCATGAATGGCAAATTCCAGGTGAATTTTCATGTAGCAAGTACCTCAGAAAAAAAAAGGTTACATGTTACTATTTAATGTTTATAATATTTGTTGCACACACAGGCAGAATTAATAAAATGTATTATTTGTTTTTCATTGAAATACATTAAAATCATTGAAAAACATTACTCCAACACAACAAATTAAATCTATTGGTTTAATTTATTGTGTTGGAGTAATGTTTTAGATTATTATGAATTATATTGCTGATATTCAATCTGCTAACCATAATTATTTTGGTTTACCAATAACAATATCTTTTAATTCTCTTTTAATAACCTTAAAATTAAAAATTTTAATTTTAATTTAAGGTTCAATCTCAAGAAGTTTACTTTTTGTAAATAATTTATAATATATAAATATTAAAAATATTTATAATTAATATTAATTGTAAATATTTATAATACTGTATGTAGAGAAGTGTTACTTATTCAAGTAGTGCAATACCTGGTATCTCCTGAAGGCAGCAATATGAGATACAATTAAAACAATGCCTTTTACACTACAAACATAGTTTAAATTTATGGGTAAACTATGGTGTATCTACACCAATATTATGGCGCCTCCGTTGCCAGGTGGGAAGGAGCAGCAGTGCGTAGCACACGCTTCTTGATTAGACCGGGGTTCAAGCCCGTCACCACCAAATACGGAGGATGCGGAAACGTCAGGGAATGATCACTGCACCGGAGCAATATGGCCTTAGTTGCTAATGCTCCTAAAAACCAAAATAACAACAACACCAATATTATATAGTTAATTATAAAAACCCACATATAATTATTCCTTGTGCATATCATCTTTAAATATAAATATTTATATACTATAAATAATATTGATTATAAATATATTAAGTATAATTAATAAACTTTTTTTCATTGAAATTAGTTGGTATTTTTAGTGGCCAATAAACACAACTTTGCAGAACTTTCAATAATTCTTGAAAAAAAATTAAAAAATAAAATTAATAAGTATTGCAATCTGCTGGTAAAAAGTCAAGCATTAGTACATTCCAAACACAATTAAAAAAAAACTAAATACTTTTTTATTTTTTTCCCAAATATTAAACCTGGGGCCTGTCAGGCTACACAGTATCACTCATGTTACAAAATGGGGTAACACCACTGTTAACGTTTTATTGATTGCATCACAGACCGGTGATACAACCGATAAAAGGTTAAGGAATGATTGGAAAATTATTAGAAGCAGTGGGCAACAGGAATAGTTTTTATAAATAAAATAAATTTTCACACTGTATTTGTTGAGTCCTTCTCGACCAGGAAATAATAAAAACCTTTAAGACCTTTTATAGATTGGATATGAGGTGAATAATCATCCAGTCTATAGATGATGGTTTGGGATCATCATCCAATGTCATAAAGCAGATGACTATTCTAGACACTTTATATGACAATGATATATTATACAGTGCTTTTTTTGTGACAGTACGGCGTACGGGCACCTTTATTAACAGTGACATTTGGATGCAATGCACTTCGAAATTTATAATATTCCGTAAATTTTTTCACATGTTGAAAAATTGAAAATTGTTTACCTACTATTCAAATAAGCTTAAAATGATTAACTAAATTTGCATTTTTTACTGTCTATCGTTCAGTTATTTTCTATATAAAACTGTATAACCATTTTTATAATTCTAAATTACTCAGTCGGACCTCTGTTTAATTATTTTGAATTCCCCTTGGAAGTTACATTTAAAATAGTTTCGGTTGAGGGAAGAAAATTTTCATATAGCGAACGGATTAGGAGAGAATTAACTTGGTACGGCCTGTTCGCATTTCTGGCCTTCAGGCAATTAGTGCTGCTGCGCGAATTAAGAGAGCTAAAGTGATTAGTGTTGTATAACTTAGCGGTACCTGGTAAAACCTATCTGACCACCTGTCCCACATACGGAGAAGTCGCGCTGGTCAAGAGTGAGCAGATCAAGGGTTATTCCCAGCGGGCTCTGGCCCACCTTCTACTACAGTGGTGTCCAACATTTTCCAGTACCGGGGCCATATTCAAAAAAATTCAAAGTTTCTTTAGTGTGTTACATTTTTAATATCTTATTGCATGTAAAAGTAAAATTGAAAATATTCAAAAATTTAATTAAGTACAATACACAATTACATTTACTGAACAAAACATTTAATGAGAAAAATGTTTTGATAATAAACTTTACAATGCTGTTTTAGTTCACTTTTTTCTCGAGTCGTAGGTTGGACACTTCTGTGAATCAACTGTAAGTGCCCCGTTTGAAAATTAGAAAAGTGATTTTCTTTTACCCCATAAATAATCATCTGTTGTTTCGCGGAAGTGCGTTATCCACATTTTTCCGAAAATTTTCCCTATCTCTGTTTACACTTTACTTTACCTGAATATCCGAATGATACCGATATTTTGGACAGTTTCAGAAAAAAAAAAGAAAAGAAAAAAAAATTTTAATTTAAGAACTAGTGACAATACCGATGACGAGAGAAGGAAAACGAGGACAACGAAGGTATTAACCCTTCTAAACATGAAATGTTGGCATTTGGTGAAAATGAAGTTAGAAAATTGTCAAATAGAGTTAAATGCAATTCGTAGATACCTAATTGATAAGAAGGTTTCCGAAGAATTGAAGCATTTGATGAACGCTCTGAGTAACATACCAATTTCACCGAGTGAATGTGAACGAGAATTTTCAGAAATAAATCTGATCGCCAACCAGCGCTTCGTTGATAAACAAAAACAGTTTCTTCACTACTGTTTCTTAAAATTGTGGGCCGTCCGCTGCGATCCAGCAAAATATGTCGATTCGTGGCTGCTTCGGAAACGTCATTCAGCAACAGATACAAAGAGCAGGAAAAGAAGGCAGCTTGGGTGTTGGATGAGAACTTAATAAAAATTTGGAATATTCACAAAAACTGTATTATGAAATTATTTTTACTTATTTTACTCACATTTTACTTATTTTTTTATATACTTGAATAATAAATTTATGCTTAATAAAAAAACTGTGTTAATATACTTAATTTCTTGTTCTTATTCTAAAAAAAAAAAAAAAATTACTACTAAAGTATGGGGGAGAGGAATTAGAGTACTTTTCATATCCTTCTAATTTTCAGTTTAATATATATTTATATATATATATATATAAATATATATTAAACTTAATATATATATATATATATATATATATATATATATATATATATATATATATATATATATATATATATATTAAGGGTAATATAAAGAACCATTAGAATAAGCAAATCAATCCAATAATAATACCATCAGGGACCTAAGAAAACGCAAAAAAAAAAAAAAAAATTATTATCGCTTTTTACCGACAATCTAGATGACTTCAACTGGGGCCAACCACCCAGAATGAAGGCAAAAAACGACAAGAGGTTCTCTCTTTCTTTACTTTTTTATCAATAATTATAAATATATATATACACTGAGTGATCACTGAATTATGACCACCCCTATGAAAACTGAATGCGACCTGTTGACCATGTAAAATATGAGAGTGTGAAGTTAGTTGACCTACGTAGCATAGATAAGGTGTCAGTGGTTCAGCAGGTAGTAAAATTCCAAGCGTGATGGGTAAAAGGAAGGATTTGTCGGACTTTGATAAAGGACACATTGTGGATGCTCGAGGAGCTTGTGCCTCGATTTCCCAAACAGCTGAACTGGTGGGGTGTTCAAGAGCCGCTGTAGTTAAAGTGTACCAGGACTGGTGTCAAAATGGTCAAACAACAACCTGATGGCAAAACTGCAAAGGTTGATGTTAGAGGTGAGCTCCATGTCCGACGATTCATATAAGCTAACAGGCGCAGCACTATTGAAAATTTGACTACCCAATACAACATTATGCCAATCCAGAACAATATCTGGCATGACCATGCATCGCTTGTATGTATGGGCTATACCAGCAGATGATCCCTATGGTATCCTCTCCTAACCAAGGTTCATCGGCGTAAAAGACTCGCCTGGTGCAAAGAGTGTACAAGTTGAACGTTAGAAGACTGGAAGAAGGTGTGCTGGTCGGGTGAGTCACTTTATTTACTCCACACCGTGGATGGTTGTGTACGGATTTGGCGTCAACAACATGAGGCTCTTCATCCATCATGCATGGTATCAAAAGTGCAGGCCGGTGGAGGCAGTTGTATGGTGTGGGGCATGTTTCACTGGCAGAATTTGGACCCCTGTTGCATGTGGAACAACGTATCAGTGGTCTCCACTATTGTCAAATACTTGCTGACTGTGTACACCCCGCTATGTTACACTTTTTCCCGAACGGGAATGGTGTCTTCCCAGATGACAATGCACCCAGCCATTGGGCACTTGTCGTGCAGGAATGGTTTGAGGAACACAGTTCTGACTTCCAGCATATCGATTGGCCTCCAAACAACACCGATATCAAACCCATAGAGCACTTGTGGGAGACTATATGGAAAGGCATATCAGGCATCTGGATACACTAATAACCTCCATATATGCAATGCTGACCACATTACACACAGCTTGGTTGGCTATACCGCCCGAATGCTTCTGACATCTTGTTGAATCAATGCCACATCAGATAGCTGTTGTACTGAGGGCAAAAGGAGGACCTATGACGTATTAGGTAGGTGGCCATAATTCAGTGATCACTCAGTGTGTGTATGTGTGTATATATATATATATATATATATATACCCTCTAGAATTTGATTAACAAGCCTGATATGCACAGTATACTCTCTGCATTTTGTAACATTCATAGTATACCTTCTGCTGATTTTATGAGTATATAGCACTAATCCTAGTGAACTCAATTCGCTTTTTTGGAGAGTTGTCACCGAAGGTTCCTGAAAGCTTTCTTCTAAAATTGTTGCATTGGTAATATGGTTCCTCCAGGAGTATCCTAATAAAGATACCAGAACTATTAATGATAGAAGCTTTTTTTTAATAGAAACATTCCAGGTTTGTGCACCATATAGAAATAATCACAAACCAGTGCTTTTATATAATCTTATTTGTGTATCTGTAGTAAAAAAAATTAAACTGTTGCTACCATTTATTAAGTATCTGTAGTGATTAAAGGGGATTTCCATATTTTGTTTAAAGTTGAATGAAATTGCAAAGCCTTCTGCTTTCTTTTGACAATATCATTTAGTATTGAAAATCTTTTACTTTTTCTAGTCTGTCAGTTTTGTTTAATTGAATGAATCCTAATTGGTTTATAAGAACTTTGTTTTGCTACCATTGACTTTTAGTCCAAAGATTTCTGCCATCTGGCAAAGCCTGTCAAAATGTTTTTTGTACTAATGCAATGCTGTCATCAATAAACATTATATCGTCTGCAAAACTCAGATCACTCAAGGAGAATTGATCTCTAGAATCCTCTAGGTTGATCCTGAATTCATCCTCTGTTACTCTGAAAATATAATCTAGGGTAAACTGAAAATAAAGAGAAAAGGAGCTAAGTTATCTCCCTGTAGAACTCCAGTGGTGATGGGAAATTTGTTGGTTTTTCACCCTTAACAAGGACTCTGGAAAAATAATCATGGTAGGGTGTTGCTATTGCTTTACTAATTTGTTCAGGAATTCCAATTCCAGAAAATTTTAATTTTTCAAACAACCTTGACATATTGAGTCAAATGCTTTGGAGAAATCTGTAAAGTTTAAAATCAGTGGAAAATTTTTGGCTTTACCTCCTTCAAGTAATTTTTTACCTAATTAATATTAATTTGGCAATAAAATATATAACAGCTATTTATAATGGCTGCTGTAGCTGGGTGGTAAACTGCGAGGGTACAGTACTACACACATTTGACTTGAAGGCGATTTCTAGCTTACGTGACAACTAAATATAGTGATGTTATATTTTCTCTAACTTGTAAACCTCCTTCCACCTACTTGGCTGTCTTGGAGTATAAATAAAAAAAAAAAATTTATTTATTTTACAGTTTGAGCACTGCTGCTATAGTTGTAAAAGCTATATTCAGTATAGAATTTGTACCAACTTGATACTTTTTTTTTGTTGGCAATACCAAGGTTACTCACTGTTGTTAGGTGGTCAATTTATGGTTGGTGTGTTAACATAAACCACAGTCTTTCCACTAATCAATGTCAGTCTTCGCAGTTGGATTTGATTTGATCTCAAATATCAAAAACAGTATATCAGCATTAGCATTAGTAGAGGCATATGATGCAAGAAAGCAAGCTTATGCAGCATCAGCCAAAAAAAAAAAAAAAAAAAAAAAACCCTTCCCATATGTAGTACTTTACTCAATGTTAAACTTCATTTCCCACCTCTCAGCCCATCTGCTCAACTTTTCTAGATCCTGTGCAGCAGTAGCATACTGTCATTAGGGTCCTTAACAACCCTTTGTATCGTCTACAAACTTGAACATTAAGCCTGATATACCATCGTCAATATTATTTATAAATACAGAAAACAACAATGGACCCAATACTGAACCCTGAGCGACTCCACTAATAACATTAGTCCATGATGAGCAGTGTGCATTGATTACCACTCTCTGTCTTCTCCCACTCAACCATCCCTTTATCCATAGCAACAATTTGCCTCCAATGCCACACTTCTCCAATTTGTGCAGCAGTCTTCCATGTGCAACAATATCAAAAGCCTTTCTAAGCTCCAAATATATGATATCAAAGTTATTCCCCACATCCACTTCCTTTGTAACCACATCATAGTATCTAATCAAACTGGTCAGGCAAGACTTTCCCTTAACAAACCCATGCTGTGTCCGAGCTATAACTGAAGTGTTGTCTAGATGATCCTGCAGTACTTCTTTAACCAGTGCCTCCATTAATTTTCCTGGAACATTAGTTAAACTAACAGGTCTATAATTACTTGTGTTGCCCTTTGATCCTCCTTTGTGAATTGGGGTCGCATTTGCACATCTCTAGTCCATGGGTACCTCCCCCGAGTCCAAGGAAGCTCTCATAATTTTGGCTAAGGAATTGTTTACTTCTCTTGCTGCCTCCTTCAATATAACTGGATAGATCTCTTCCACCCCGGGTACCTTTTTTATGTTTATCTTCAACAATTTCTCCTCCACTTTACTCTCAGTTATTACAAAATCATCTAGCTCACTGCCAGAGTTTAATTCACCTCTGGTATTCCCCTCTCTGAATAACTCCTCATGTGTGACTGTATATGCAAAATACTCATTTAGTTTGTTAGCTATCTGAGCAGGATCATCAACAGTTGAATCATCAATATCCAGTGGACCAATCTGATTCATCCCTTTGCTTCTAGAGTTTACATAGTTAAAGAACTCTTTGCTGTTTTTCTTTGCATCCTTTGCCAAAGATTTCTCATAATCTGCCTTTGCCGGCCTAATCTTTTTTATGACTTGGTTACAGACCAGCTTATATCTATCATAGGCTTCTATGTCACCCATTAATTTATATGTATCCCATGCATTTTTCTTCTCTCCCACATGTCTCATTAGTTCATCTGACATCCATTTAGGCCTAAATCTTGAACAATATTTCTTACTTGGAAGCTACTACATGGTGTGTAGTAGCTTCCAAGATAATTTTTTTCTTTGCATACTTTGCCAAAGATTTCTTGTAATCTGCTTTTGCCTGTCTAACCTCCTTTGTGACTTGATTACAGACCAGCTTATACCTACCATAGGCTTCTGTGTCTGTTAATTTATATATATCCCATGCATTTTTCTTCTCTCCCGCATCTCTCCTGCATGAAGTGCAGACAGGCTGCAAGGGTAGCTCATGGTGTCTTATCAATGATATACAGGAAGTTTTCTAGCAGAGAAAAGGATATGATTATGCATGCCCTTGTGTAAGGCAATGATCAGGCCACACTTGAGTATACAGGTCTGAAGGCTAAATTTTAGGAAGGATGTAGAGCTGCTGGAGCGAGTACAGAGAAGGACAACAAGATTAGTGAATGCAACAAATGCTGCCCCCTTACGAAGAAAGGCTGAAGTTTTGCAAATTACAGGTCTGGAGACTAGGCACCTGTGAGGTGATCTGTTTGAAGTGTATAAGGCCTTGAATGGTTTGAGCATGCTCAGTGCTGATGGGATTCTTCCTCTTGCCGAGTTTAATCACCTGAGGGGACATAAATTCAAATTGAGGAAAGACAGTTGTAGAATAGATGTGCGGAAATTTGCCTTTAGCCATTGGGTGGTTGACTGCTGGAACAAACTTCCATCTGTCATAGAAGTTGACAGCTTAAATAAATTCAAAGCAGAACTAAACAAACATTTGGAGCAAATGGATGGGTGAAATGGAAATGTTTTTTTTTTGGCTGATGCTGTATAAGCTTGCTTTCTTGCGTCCTATACCTCTGCTAATGCTAATGCTAGAAGAAAGGCAGACACTTTTTCTTACCTAGAATCTTTTAAATGGCAAACAAAAAATTAAATGTCTCATAATTCATAGCATCTCAAAATGAAAATAGAAAATACTATAAAACCAAATACTGTTGGGCAAAAGTACACAGGAGGATTTTATTTTTTTATTTTCAGATTTAAAAAAAATAACAGAAAAATATTAAAAAGTGGCATCTGTCAGATGCCATGTTAGCAGACGAAGGTTAAGCATTTGTTAGCCCTGCAGTGATGGTACTACCAGTTGTACCTGATAATGGTGATACTTTATCTCTCAATTTTTGTGGTTCTGAAAAAAGTTTTTGGTGAATTCTTCTTGTAGGATACCAATGCTTGGCCTTTAATAATGGATTGAAATGGTCATTGAATATAATTTTAAAAAGGATTTTATGAAAATTTTAGATTAGCATTAGTAGAGGCATATGATGCAAGAAAGCAAGCTTGTGCAGCATCAGCCAAAAAAAACCAAAAAAAACCACCCCCATTTCACCCCTCCGTTCGTTCAAAATACCTGTCCAGCTGCGCTTTAAATTTATTTAGGCTATCAACTTCCACAACAAGGGATGGAAGTCTGTTCCAACAACCAACGGCTAAAGGCAAATTTCCACACATCTATCCTACATCTGTCTTTCCTCAATTTAAATTTATGCCCTCTCAGGTGATTATTTTGAGCTAGAGGAAGAATCCCATCAGCATTGAGCATGCTCAAACCATTCCAGGCTTTATACACCTCTATTAGATCACCTCGCCGGTGCCTAGTCTCCAGACGCTGTAATTTTCAAAACTTAAGCCTTTCTTCGTAAGAGCGACCATTTGTTCCATTCACTAATCTGACTTTTTACACCCATTATTTTCAACAAAACAAAATATTTATTAACTTTACTGAAAATAAAAATAGGAATAAAATCATTATATACTTAAATCATTATTATTAAATTTATTATACAGTGTAATGTACAAATTTATTATACAGTTAAATCATGAAATTTATTATACAGTGTAAAAAGTTGGCAAAGTAGGCATAGGGTCCTATTTGTTGTTATGGGATCTTTACAAGGAGGGAGGAGGATATCATTGTCTCTCTGTATTAGGTAATAGTGAGAATACATTTGGAATATTGTATTCAGGTCTGGAAGCTGCACTTAAAAAAGGGACATGGAGATATTGTTCAAATAAAGGTGAGGGGTGCAATTCAATGTCCAAATGAAAAATGACTTGGAAAATGACGAATGGTTAAGTGCTTGCAGAGTTTGTCAACTAGACTTCTTAGGGGAGACTTCATTGAAGTATATAATTCCCTGAAAGGGATCAGTAAAATGAGCAAGGAAATATATTCTCACTAGTAGAAGAGTTAAGAATCAGAGAACACATAAATGTTAAATATTTCTAAAAAAAATTAAATAATAAATATTTCTAAAAGGCACAGTAAATATTTTGGTTGCTTTCTATTATTTTCATTGTTACCTTATATCAATTTTTGAAAATAAGATTTTGCACATTTCATTTTCAGTTCAGCGTAGATCCATTCAAGTAAATGTTATTGATATCTATTAGTAGACTATATTTTATTATTTGCTTATTAATTTTAAATTTTTATTTTGTTTTTCTCCTTATTGTGCTCTACTTTGATATTTAATTTTTTGATAATGTAGTATATTTCTGAATAAATGACATTATGAATTATTAGCATCAGCATTAGCAGAGGCATATGATACAAGAAAGCAAGCTTATGCAGCATCAGCCAAAAAAAGCCAAAAAAAAAAAAAACCCCTTCCCATTTCACCCCTCCATTCTGTTGTATGATCTGATATATCTTCAACTTATGTTATCAAGAAAATGGGTCTGGATGGGTATAGTGTTTGTGTTATTAAATAACAGTCACCCAAAGATTGTGTAAGTCTACAGGGACAGCTTTGAAGATTGTGACAAATCACAAATTGAATCACAGGCTCAAAAACACGATTGTGAGCCTGTGATTCAATGTGGATAAGTACAGGGCCTCCTGTGATTCACAATGTTTAGTAAATTTTTATCAGATTTTTAAAAAATACAAACTTACATTATTTTATAGAACAAGGAATCATTCAAAGAATGGGGCTCAGTGCAATCACACTATTGCTGCCACCATTAAACTGCTCCTGATAGTGTCAATTCTGAGATTCTAGTCATTTACTGTATTTCACGTATGTGGAATTTGAAATGTTTTTTAGATTTGACATTTATTGAAGTTTGCGCTTTGAAATACTTGAAGTTTATAACATGGAAGGCCAGATTTACTGAGGGGATGTTGCTGTGGGAATCCCCTGGAACAGTGAAATTACTATTGTTCCAGGAAACCCCCCCACCAGGATCATATTTTTAGGGCTTCTAAAAATATCTTTTTTTTTTTATGAAAACCCCAAACACAAGAGGTATTAGAACCTATAGTACTTAGTACCGTGCTTGGGTTGCAGGTTGAGAAGATGAAAGAAGATATTTGTTGACATTAGCCTTGAACTGATGTAGACTGTAATTTTCAGGAAATATGTATGAAGGAAGGTTGTTTCAGAAAACGGAAGTTGAATGAATAAACGAGGAAGATGAAAAGTTGGTTCTGTGAGTTTGAAGTTGGACAGTAAATGGATGTTGTCTGGTGGTGGCATGTGTTCAGACTGTTTTGAAAGAGAGAATGGGAATTATAGAAGACAATTCAGAAGAACAGTGCCCATGGAAGTATCTGTAGAAAAGGCATGCAGCAGAAACAGAACAGAGAGTGGAGAGACTCTGTTAGAGATGAGTCATTAACTAATCTGACTGCCTTCGTCTGAATGGAATCTAGAAGCCCGAGAGAAGTTTTGGGGATACTGCCCACATGTGGGAACAATATTCCATGGTCAGCAGATTTGCGATTTGTACAGAGTGAACAGCTGTTTGGAAGAAAAGTAACGCGAGAGCGAAAGAGAAAACAAAGTTTTTTAGATGCAGAGGAAGCAATATTTGTAATGTGCTTGTGCCAAGAGAGATTAGAAGTCAGGGTAATTCCGAAAAGAGATATACCAACTTGCCTAGAAGTCGGAGTCTCACCAAAGATAATCATAGGAGCAGAAGAATCCTTTTTGCAAGATATAAGACAAGACAAAGTTTTAGAAGGATTGAAATCAACTACGTTGTCTTTGCCCCACTGGAGAATTATCTGGAGATTGGCATTTAAGGAATTGATAGTGGATATTTGAGAAGTTTAAGTTGATTTAGCAGGGCAAGGTTTCTCAAAATGGAAAGTGGAATGCAATGTGCCATCATTAGCAAAACTATGGATAGGATTTCCGGTCAATGGAAGAAGGTCATTAATATACAAGAAGAAAAGAACTGAACCTTGGGGACACCAGCATTAGTAGGGAAGTTAGAAGACAGAGAGCCATCTACCATCATCCTTGGTGAGAAAACTGGATAACCAATTACATAAAACAGTTGGCACACCATAAGATGGAAGCTTGTTTAGAAGATGCCAAACACGATTGAAAGCCCTTTGAGATGTCAAGAGCAACTGCTTGTGTTTCACTGAACTTTTCCATTGAATTTGTCCATAATTCGGTAACATAAGCAAGAATATCACCAACAGATAGACACTGATGGAATCGATAATGGCAATCGTTGACCAGACAGAAGGTTTGTAGGTAGTTTAAGAGTTGGCGGTTAATTGATTTCTCCATTACTTTAGAAAGAGTAGAAGTAATTGCAATGGGATGATAATTGGATGGGAGGGATTTGTCACTCTTTTTAGGAACTGGCTGGATATGAGCAAATTTCTAAGCAGAAGGAAAACGACCTTTGGAATAAGAAGGTGAAAAACGGCGGCAAAGAACAGGAAGAAGTTCCGGAGCACTGGTTTTGACAAAAAGTGGAGAAATACCATCAGGACCTGGAGCTTTCTTAGCATCAAGATTTATCAAAATCCTTCTGACATACTTTTGACGGAAGACCACAGGGGGTATTGAACAGAGCAAGTTGGGAATGATGGGAGGTATTTTACCAAGATCATTAATTCATGAGTTGGAAGAAAAATGGGATGCAGGTCAGCTTTATTCTTGGCTGAAGTGACAGTAGAACCATCTGGTTTTGACAGAGATGGGCAAAAGTTGCAGACAATAGCTTTGGCAAGAGAACAGAATGCTCAGCTACCATTAAGGCAAGAAACAAGCTTTCTACTCTTAGCCTGTTCAAAATCTAGTTTGGACTGATTAATTACTGCTTTGCAATTGTTGCAAGCTCTGGTGTAGGCAGAAAATGAAACTGAAGAATTGGAAACTAGTCAATTATAATATGCAACATTCTTCTCTTGAACATCCTTAGCATATTTATTGGAAAACCAAGGTTTAGATAAAGGACGAGAATTTAAGGTGGAGTGTGGAATAAAGGATTCCATTCCTACAAGGATAATTTCATTGACATGATCTGAGCAAACATTTTCATCAGAAGTTTTGAAACAGTAATCCAACCAAGGAAAAGAAGAAAAGAAATCTGACAGGTCATCACATTTTGCATTCTTATAATGCCAAACAACACAAGGTTGGGAATAGCCGTGAGATAAAGGCTCCATTGGAGAAGAGACAATCACCAACTTGATCTGAGGTGCCTAAAGGATCACTCGCTTTGACCGTGTACTTAGAAGGGTTGTTTGTGAGAAAAAGTTCAAGCATGTTGGCTGTATGGTTAGATTTGTCCGGTATTCTTGTAGGTAAATGATGAATCTGTGCGAGGTCATTAGTAATTGCAAAAGCCTCAGCATCTCGACCTGCTGGGTCGGTGTGACTAGAAAACGGAAGCCAGTTGGAGTTGTGAACATTAAAATCACCAAGGAAAATCACCTCACTATTAAGAAAGTTGGACTGGAGAAAGTCAAGTTGCAAACAGAGGAAGTCAAAGAGCTCCAAGTGATTAGTGGAGTTGGGAGAATGGTAGAGGCAACACATGAATTTGAAAAAATGAGGTAGAGAAAGAGATTCCAAATTACGAAGTCTCTGACAGGGAATATCGGAAAGGACATATGCACAGGTACCACCTTTGAGGTGAAAGGAATCATACAACGAACAACGAATAATTTGGGCAATAAGATGAGCAGTGTTTGAATCAACCAATAATTTAGATTCTGTCAGAAAAAGTACATATGGTTTGGCAGTCTGCAAGTGGAAATGGACATCATTGAGATTAGAACTAAGATGACATATATTTGTGAAATGAACTAGGAAGTGTTTGAGAGGATTAGATCTTTTCGGAGATAAGTTTGCTCTATTTAACCCCAGAGGCTCCATCTGGTGAGTGTAGGCTTGGGGCACCTAGGTCCTCAGCTGGATGTCCTCGTTCTTCTCTTTCTTGGTGGTTCCCTTCTACTTCTCTCTCTCTCTCTCTCACTCTCAGGGTAACTCAGAAATTTTTTTTAGATGGTGCATTAGCATTAGTAGAGGCATATGATGCAAGAAAGCAAGCTTATGCAGCATCAGCCCAAAAAAAAAAAAAAAACTTCCACTTCACCCCTCCGTTCATTCGAAATACCTGTCCAGCTGAGCCTTAAATTTATTTAGACTATCAACTTCCACAACAAGGGATGGAATTCTGTTCCACCAACCAACTACCCGCTGGCTAAAGGCAAATTTCCGCATGTCTATCCTACATCTGTCTTTCCTCAATTTGAATTTATGCCCTCTCAGGTGATTATTGTGAGCAAGAGGAAGAATCCCATCAGCATTGAGCATGCTCAAACCATTCTAGTCTCAAACCATTCCTAGTCTTCAGACACTGTAATTTGCAAAACTTAAGCCTTTCTTCGTAAGAGTACCCCTTTGTTCCATTCACTAATCTTGTTGCCCTTCTCTGTAATCATAAGCCTCAGGCTTCCTTGCACCATATGGCTGGTAATAATAATAATTAGTTTGAGAATACATGGTGTATTCAGTAGTAAGAAAAGTGTGGGGGGGGACACGCTGTATGAAGTAATGAAAGTTTTGGATATGGCATACACATGGTAAGAATATATCCAAATCCTTGACATAATGTGGCCTCGACAATGCCCCTCCCATGCATACACACCACTCGGACTCTCTCCAGTCACTATCTGGCAGAGTAGAGGCAGCAAGATTATACACTAATTGACTGGGAAGCCTCCTTGAGAGTTACCAATACATTCAGTCCGGTATACTAACTAGTGGCCGGCCCTTCGAACACCGTTTTAGAGCTGTACCCTCAAAATATAAGGAAGTTTGGATCTCACCATGGTGTACATCATAACCTCAAAAGACATCAATCATACTGCATGATGGAAGAGATGGGGCAGGGTTGACCGGAACTTTGCTCTGGAGACTGAACATGGGTTCCACCACTTCAAGCCTCCAATATGCAAATTGGTTGCTATGTATATAAAGTGCTTAGCATCATAGCCCTAAATGCGCCTTAGCAAATTGGTTGCATATTGGAGGCTTGAATTGCACCGGTCGATGAGAGTCATCTACCACCTAGTATTGCCTGGTAAAACAGAGGGGCGGTATTCCTCCATGTGGTGTGGGTGCTACACCTCGACCCCTGCTTACGTTGGTTCACACCTGGATGGTCACCCACAGTGTGCTTGCGTATGGGTCAATTATAATATGCAACATTCTTCTCTTGAACATCCTTAGCATATTTATTGGAAAACCAAGGTTTAGATAAAGGACGAGAATTTAAGGTGGAGTGTGGAATAAAGGATTCCATTCCTACAAGGATAATTTCATTGACATGATCTGAGCAAACATTTTCATCAGAAGTTTTGAAACAGTAATCCAACCAAGGAAAAGAAGAAAAGAAATCTGACAGGTCATCACATTTTGCATTCTTATAATGCCAAACAACACAAGGTTGGGAATAGCCGTGAGATAAAGGCTCCATTGGAGAAGAGACAATCACCAACTTGATCTGAGGTGCCTAAAGGATCACTCGCTTTGACCGTGTACTTAGAAGGGTTGTTTGTGAGAAAAAGTTCAAGCATGTTGGCTGTATGGTTAGATTTGTCCGGTATTCTTGTAGGTAAATGATGAATCTGTGCGAGGTCATTAGTAATTGCAAAAGCCTCAGCATCTCGACCTGCTGGGTCGGTGTGACTAGAAAACGGAAGCCAGTTGGAGTTGTGAACATTAAAATCACCAAGGAAAATCACCTCACTATTAAGAAAGTTGGACTGGAGAAAGTCAAGTTGCAAACAGAGGAAGTCAAAGAGCTCCAAGTGATTAGTGGAGTTGGGAGAATGGTAGAGGCAACACATGAATTTGAAAAAATGAGGTAGAGAAAGAGATTCCAAATTACGAAGTCTCTGACAGGGAATATCGGAAAGGACATATGCACAGGTACCACCTTTGAGGTGAAAGGAATCATACAACGAACAACGAATAATTTGGGCAATAAGATGAGCAGTGTTTGAATCAACCAATAATTTAGATTCTGTCAGAAAAAGTACATATGGTTTGGCAGTCTGCAAGTGGAAATGGACATCATTGAGATTAGAACTAAGATGACATATATTTGTGAAATGAACTAGGAAGTGTTTGAGAGGATTAGATCTTTTCGGAGATAAGTTTGCTCTATTTAACCCCAGAGGCTCCATCTGGTGAGTGTAGGCTTGGGGCACCTAGGTCCTCAGCTGGATGTCCTCGTTCTTCTCTTTCTTGGTGGTTCCCTTCTACTTCTCTCTCTCTCTCTCTCACTCTCAGGGTAACTCAGAAATTTTTTTTAGATGGTGCATTAGCATTAGTAGAGGCATATGATGCAAGAAAGCAAGCTTATGCAGCATCAGCCCAAAAAAAAAAAAAAAACTTCCACTTCACCCCTCCGTTCATTCGAAATACCTGTCCAGCTGAGCCTTAAATTTATTTAGACTATCAACTTCCACAACAAGGGATGGAATTCTGTTCCACCAACCAACTACCCGCTGGCTAAAGGCAAATTTCCGCATGTCTATCCTACATCTGTCTTTCCTCAATTTGAATTTATGCCCTCTCAGGTGATTATTGTGAGCAAGAGGAAGAATCCCATCAGCATTGAGCATGCTCAAACCATTCTAGTCTCAAACCATTCCTAGTCTTCAGACACTGTAATTTGCAAAACTTAAGCCTTTCTTCGTAAGAGTACCCCTTTGTTCCATTCACTAATCTTGTTGCCCTTCTCTGTAATCATAAGCCTCAGGCTTCCTTGCACCATATGGCTGGTAATAATAATAATTAGTTTGAGAATACATGGTGTATTCAGTAGTAAGAAAAGTGTGGGGGGGGACACGCTGTATGAAGTAATGAAAGTTTTGGATATGGCATACACATGGTAAGAATATATCCAAATCCTTGACATAATGTGGCCTCGACAATGCCCCTCCCATGCATACACACCACTCGGACTCTCTCCAGTCACTATCTGGCAGAGTAGAGGCAGCAAGATTATACACTAATTGACTGGGAAGCCTCCTTGAGAGTTACCAATACATTCAGTCCGGTATACTAACTAGTGGCCGGCCCTTCGAACACCGTTTTAGAGCTGTACCCTCAAAATATAAGGAAGTTTGGATCTCACCATGGTGTACATCATAACCTCAAAAGACATCAATCATACTGCATGATGGAAGAGATGGGGCAGGGTTGACCGGAACTTTGCTCTGGAGACTGAACATGGGTTCCACCACTTCAAGCCTCCAATATGCAAATTGGTTGCTATGTATATAAAGTGCTTAGCATCATAGCCCTAAATGCGCCTTAGCAAATTGGTTGCATATTGGAGGCTTGAATTGCACCGGTCGATGAGAGTCATCTACCACCTAGTATTGCCTGGTAAAACAGAGGGGCGGTATTCCTCCATGTGGTGTGGGTGCTACACCTCGACCCCTGCTTACGTTGGTTCACACCTGGATGGTCACCCACAGTGTGCTTGCGTATGGGGGGGTTATACCCAGGATTACTAACAGTCCCATCACCGTGAATGTGCAAGCAAAGGATTTGGTTGTCACAGACCATCCACCGGACTGCACTGAAATTAGGTTCACTTGACTTGAGCGTCACTCGAATATCGGCGCCTCCGTAGCCAGGTGGGAAGGAGCAGCAGTGCGTAGCACACGCTTCTTGATTAGACCGGAGTTCGAGCCCGTCACCACCAAATACGGAGGATGCGGCAAGGTCAGGAAATGACCGCCGCATATCCCGGAGCAATATGGCCTTAGTTGCTAATGCTCCTAAAAACCAAATAACAAACAAACAAACACCCGAATATCAGTGCTAACAACGATTTAGACTCCCAGGTAGCAAGCACAACTTGTCTGGCATATCTGAGAGAATGTCTGCAACAGCCTGAGGGACCAAATCTGTGACAGGTTCCATACTGCCTAATCTGACATTGATGACAGGTATTTCAGATTGCTTGGAGAAACAATGGTGTCAATTGGAGAAACAATGGTGTCATATTGGTCCTTGAGGTTGTCACAGACATTCTCTCAGATATGCCAGACAAGCTGTTCTTGCTACCTGGGAGTCTAAAACGCTGATGGAACTGATATTCAGGTGACACTCAAGTCAAGTGGACCCAATTTCGGCAAAGTCCGGATGGTCTATGACAGCCAAATCCTCTGCTTGCACCTTCACGATGGTGGGACTGTTAGTAATCCTGGATATAACCTTCATGCACAAGTACATGGTGGGTGACCACCCAGGTGTGAACCAACGTAAGCAGGGGTCGAGGTGTGGCGCCCACACCACATGGAGGAACGCTGCCCCTCTATGTTACCAGGCAGTACTAGGTGGTAGATGACTCTCATAAACCGGTGAAATACCAGCACTTTTCTTATTGGAGGCTTGAAGTGGTGGAACCCATGTTTAGTCTCTAGAGCTAAGTTCCGGCCAACCCTTCCCTATCTCTTCCATCATGCAGTATGATTGATGATTTTTCAGGTTATGATGAATGTCATGGTGAGATCCAATATTCCTTACATTTCGAGGGTACAGCTCTAAAACGGTGTTCGCAGGCTGGCCGCTAGATAGTACACTGGACCAAACCTATTGGTAACTCTCTAGGAGGCTTCCGGATCAGCTAGTGTATAATCTTGCAACCTCTACTCTGCCAGATAGTGACTGGAGGGAGTCCAAGTAGTGTGTATGCGGGGAGCATTGTGAAGGCCACGTTATGTCAAGGATCTGGGTATATTCTTACCACATGTATGCCATATCCAAAAATTTCATTACTTCATACAGCATGTCCCACCCACTTTTTCATACTATTGAATACACCATAAATTGTCAAACTAATAGAGCAAGCTTATCTGTGAAAAGATCTAAACCTCCCAAGGACTTCCTAATTCATTTCACAAATATACGTGGTCTCAATTCCAATCTCAACGATGTCCATTTCCACTTGCAGTCTTCCAAACCCCATGTACTTTTCCTGACAGAATCTCAGTTATCAGTTGATTCAACTACTGCTCATCTCAGATGTCCAAATTATTTGCTGTATGATTCCTTTCGCCTCAAAGGTGGTACTTGTGCATATGTCCGTTCTGATATTCCCTGTCAGAGACTTGAAATTTGGAATCTCCTCTCTTTGATCTTCTCTGGCTTAAAATCTCTCTACCTCATTGTGTAAAATTCACCTGTTGTCTCTACCGTTCTCCCAACTCCACTAATCACTTGGAGCTCTTTGACTTCCTCTCTTTGCAACTTGACTTTCTCCAGTCCAGCTTTCCTAACAGTGAGGTAATTTTCCTTGGTGATTTTAACGTTCACAACTCCAGCTGGCTTCCGTTTTCTAGTCACACTGATCCAGCAGGTCGAGATGCTGAGGCTTTTGCAATTACTAATGACCTAGCACAGATTGTTCATTTACCTACAAGAATACCGGACAATCCTAATCATACAGCCAATACGCTTGATCTTTTTCTCACAAACAACCCTTCTAAGTACAAGGTTGAAGTGAGAGGTCCTTTAGGCACTTCAGATCACAACTTGGTGATTGTCTCTTCACCAATGGAACCTTTATCTCATGGCTATTCCCAACCTCATATTGTTTGGCATTACAAGAATGCAAAATGGGATGACCTGCGAGACTTCTTTTCTTCTTTTCCTTCTTCTGATTACTGTTTCAAAACTTCTGATGTCAACGTTTGCTCAGATCGTGTCAGTGAAATTATTCTTGCAGGAATGGAATCCTTTATCCCACACTCCACTTTAAAATCTTGTCCTTTATCTAAACCTTGGTTTTCCAATAAATGTGCTAAGGCTGTTCAAGAGAAGAATGTTGCATATCGTAATTGGCTTGTTTCTAATTCTTCAGTTTCATTATCTGCCTACACTAAAGCTCGCAACAGTTATAAAGCAGTTATTAATCAGTCCAAACTAGAGTTTGAACGGGCTAAGAGTAGAAAACTTGCTTCTTGCCCTAATGGTAGCCGAGCATTCTGGTCTCTTGCCAAAGCTAATGGCTGCAACTTTTGCCCATCTCTGCTCCCACCTCTGTCCAAACCAGATGGTTCTGTTGTCACTTCAGCCAAGGATAAAGCTGACCTGCTAGCATCCCATTTTTCTTCGAGCTCATGTATTAATGATCTTGGTAAAACACCTCCCATCATTCCTAACACGCTCCATTCAATGCCTCCTGTGGTCTTCCGTCAAAAGGATATCAGAAGGATTTTGATGAATCTTGATGCTAAGAAAGCTCCAGGTCCTGATGGTATTTCTCCACTTGTTCTCAAAACCTGTGCTCCTGATCTTACTCCTATTCTTTGCCGCCTTTTTTCACTTTCTTATTCCAAAGGTGTTTTTCCTTCTGCTTGGAAATTTGCTCATATCCAGCCAGTTCCTAAAAAAGGGTGACAAATCCCTCCCATCCAATTATCGTCCCATTGCAATTACTTCTACTCTTTCTAAAGTAATGGAGAAATCAATTAACCGCCAACTCTTAAACTACCTAGAAACTTTCCGTCTGATCAACGATCGCCAGTATGGATTCCGTCACTGTCGATCCACTGGTGATATTCTGGCTTATGTTACCCATTTATGGACTAATTCAATGGAAAGGTTCGGTGAAACACAAGTAGTTGCTCTTGACATCTCAAAGGCTTTTGATTGTGTTTGGCATAAAGGTCTTCTAAACAAGCTTCCATCTTATGGTTTGCCAACTGTTTTTAGTAATTGGTTATCGAGTTTTCTCTCTGATCGCTCACTGAGGGTGATGGTAGATGGCTCTCTGTCTTCTAACTTCTCCACTAATGCCAGTGTCCCCCAAGGTTCAGTTCTTTCCCCCACTCTTTTCCTCTTGAATATCAATGACCTTCTTCCGTTGACTGGAAATCCTATCCGTAGTTTTGCTGATGATAGCACATTGCATTCAACTTGCAATTTTGAGAAACCTTGCCCAGCTCAATCAGCTTCAAGTTCTCGAAAATCTGCTGCCAATTCCTAAAATGCCGATCTTCAGGTAAATCTCCAGTGGGGCAAAGACAACTTAGTTGATTTCAACCCTTCTAAAACTCAGTCTTGTCTTATATCTCGCAAAAAGAATTCTTCTGCTCCTATGCTTATCTTTAGTGACACTCCGATTTCTAGGTAAAATGATATATCTATTTTGGGGATTACCCTGACTTCTAATCTCTCTTGGCACAAGCACATTACAAATATTGCTTCCTCTGCATCTAAAAAACTTGGTTTTCTCTTTCGCTCTCGGCGTTACTTTTCTTCCAAACAGCTGCTCACTCTGTATAAATCGAAAATCCGCCCTGCCATGGAATATTGTTCCCACATCTGGGGTGGTGCCCCCAAAACCTCTCTCAGGCTTCTTGATTCCATTCAGAAGAGGGCAGTTAGGTTAATTAATGATTCATCTCTAACAGAGTCTCTCCACTCACTTTCTCATAGATGCACTGTTTCTGCTGCATGCCTCTTCTACAGATACTTCCACGGGCACTGTTCTTCTGAATTGGCTTCTATAATTCCCGCTCTCTCTTTCAAAACAGTCCGAACACGTGCCACCACCAGCCAACATCCATTTACTGTCCAACTTCAAACCCACAGAACCAACTTTTCATCTTCCTCATTTATTCATTCAACTGCCGTTTTCTGGAACAACCTTCCTTCATACGTATTTCCTGAAAATTACAATCTACAGAAGTTCAAGTCCAATATCAACAAATATCTTCTTTCGTCTTCTCAATCTCCAACCCAAGCACCGTACTAAGTACTATAGGTTCTAATACCTCTCGTGTTTGGGGTTCTCATAAAAAAAAAAAAAAAAAAAAATTCAGCTGGAATTTATGGAATGAACCAATTGCATCTGCAAGCATGGCATATCTTTTGCTAGGACAAACTGATGTTTAAATGGGAAAATATTCCATTGTAACTTTTCAATAATTTAAATTCTCTGCTGCATTTGGAAGAATTTAATTAGATTAGAATTATATTTTATAATAAAATTTTATATTATACAATATATAGTAAACTTTATTTTATTATAATAAAATTTTATTAATAAGAGTATACAATATATTTAAATATCGATATGATATTTAAGAATATAGTTATTTTAATTTTACTATAAATTATTTAAGTTTTAAATTTAGAATACGTTTGCATTTTTTTAGACATGTTTGTATTATTTTGGTTGGTGTCAATTACTTTTATTGTTACTTTATATCTATATTTTTTAAAGGTTTTTTTTTAATTAAGATTTTGAGCATTTCAATTTCAATTAAACATAGATTCATTCACGTAAATCTTAATGATATCTAATAGTAAATTATATTTTATTATTTATTTATGAATTTTAAATTTTTATTTTGTTTTTTTTTTTCAAATGCACTTTGATATTTAATTTTTTGTTAATATAGCATATTTCTGAATGAATGATATCCTAAATAATGTTGTTGACATCCTATAATTATTTTAAACTATAATTATATATTTTATATATTTTTAAAATAAAATAATATATTTTAAACTATAATTATTTTGGTTTACCATTAACCATATATTCTTTTTAGTTTTGATTTTTTGGGTTTGAAAAATATCTGGATTTTGCTTTCTAGAAAAAAATTATAAGAAAATGTTTGATTGTGATGTCATTTTTAAATTGATTTAAAAAATTAACTAATAAAATTTTTATAATTTTGGATTTGTATTAATTTCAATTTGTCAGATGTTATCTGAAGTCTGTGAATTGTATCCTCAGTCCACTTGTGAGGAAGAACATTTGAATTCAAGTCATACATTTACTCCACGTGATTATCAAGTAAGAAATGAAATGCAAGTTATCTGTGCTAAAATAATTTTTAAAATAAAAAATAATGATATCTTTATCAAGTTGCTAGTATAATTTGGAGTTTTTCAAATGAGAAACAAAATGGTTACAGGCTAGCAGAACACAAAATTTTGCCACATCCTCATTGTCAAAACAAAAATTCACTCACTCTGCCTTAAAACTTCATCTGTCCTTTCTTAGGCTGAACATATATTTTAACTTGACCGTGGTGGTGCCCCAATTTGTAGCAAAAATGGTGGTGCAGTACCTGACAGGTGCCCATTTTCTAGTTAATTTTTGGAAAACAATTTGAAGTTTTTCTCAATTTTGCTTGAACAGTTTTATCTTTTCTTAATGGATTGTAATGATAATTGGATATAACTTTTTAAGTTTTAAAAAATATTAAAATTTTTAAAGCATGCTATGTGTTTTACACCTTTTATTTTCAGAAAAACAAAAAATTATTAATTTTGCTAAAATTGACAAAAAAACATATTGACAAAATATAAACATCAGTCTTTTAGTTTCTTCCATTTTTCCCTTCAAAAGACCATTAAATATACAAAATTTCAAACTGTGCTTGTGCATATATTTCTACTTATTATGCATATCTATCTATACATTAAAAAGGTTTTCCTCCTAGTGATATTTATTCGAGCCAATGGGAGAAGAGGGTGAGGCAGTTATGTCACTACAAATGCAATCAATTATTGACAACTGCATCCATAACGTTCACCAACCTTGTGCACGTGATTCTAACATTTGATGTTCCATTGTAACATTTTTTGTATATTAATGAATATTGTATACTGTATATGTAAATAATGTAGTTTAGTATTTTATAAATATTTTAAATATTTGTATAGTTGTAAATATTTCAGTTAAATATTTTAGTCCTGCTGTTTCGGATGCAACAATATTCCTCATGTATTATAGAACCCAAAGCAAAAGGCCTTTTCCTAAGTGATCTATGTAAACACAGGTAAATAATTACATAGTGATATTGACTGAAGTCTCATATAGTATACACCAGCAGTTACTTCAATGAAAGCTAGGAAGACAGGTGAAGGCACCTCCCTTTTCTGATTGTTTTGTGTCATCGAGGAGGGGCAGCTTAGCTTAGGTAGGATGTTTATCCCTCTATCGCGCTGTTTTAAAATGAGAAAACAAGCTCCTGATTTAAAAACAGTGGCAAATGTGGGGAAAAACATCCTAGGCATATCAAACTAGGAGTGGGTGGGGAAAGCAGTGGCATCTTGTAATCACTGCTTTGTTCCTGTCTGTTTGTTGAAATAATGGAGGCACAACTTGTCAATCACTGCTTTCCCAAATGCACAGGTAAATAATTACATAGGTCATTTCCTGATTAGATATCGACCAGTGTGTTTCAACAGGTGTCTTTTATATATAAAAGATTTGACTTACTCTGTATACCTCTACATTTTACATAGAAAAGTGTGCACAGGGGTGGGTGAGCAAAGCAGGCAGGGGGTGAAGCCCCTAGTAAATATTATAAAAAAATTATAAAACATATTATATATTTAATAATATTAGTTACTTCCATTTTCAGGTTTATTTCAAATATGGCACCCTTCACCGTGTGCAAAACTTGAAATTGTATATGTTTCTTTCTGCAGAGTAACAGCTATTTTGAGAGAATATCAGCCTTTGTGTTATTGTCTTTACTCTGTGAAAACAATGATAAATCTTTAAAAAACAACTGGGGTAAGACAGTAGATGTTTACTGACTTAGTGGGAAAAGAAAAACAAGTAACTTGATATCTTAAATAAATACAGTGTTGGCACTTGTCTGTTCCCACCATTCTTTGTGAAAATCCAAATAGTTGCAAAAATGGTGGTGGGGTACCTGATAGGTACTCAGGCCCAATTTCTGTAAGAAAAGTGTAAGAAAATCATTTCAGTAACTACTGCAGTAAAAGTTTGACTCTATTTAGGAAGGTAGAAAAAAATTTTAGATTTTTAGTCATTGATTATTGATTTGTCAGGGAATGTCATTTTCAAGGGCCACCTGTCAAGTGCCCCACCGCCAGTGGCATAACTATGCCAATGCAGCTGCATTGGGGCCCGAGCTTGAAAGGGGCCATTAAATTTGGAAGATAGATTAATTTCTCAAGACATTTAATGAATTTCATTAATAAACAAGCAATTTTTTAAAATTAATTGTAACACATTCTTATCAACTGTTTAGTGCTTTATGTAGTGCCATAACACAATTCACAAATCTCAAATGGCAACAGTGGCTACGGCCCCGTGAAACAATATAGTTTGTTCAGTGTTTAGCAATCAGCGATAAAGCATAAAGTGTAGTAATTTTATAAAGTTCATTATTCTATAACGAGTAAGTTGAAAACAAAAGATGTATGAAAATTTTTACTAATTCATCTGTCGCCTTTTGATTTCTTTTTAGAATGGGAAAAAAGAATACAAGCACACCAAGCGGCTATGCTAAAAGGAAGAGGAATTAGAGTCTGCAGAAGCAGTAGAAAAATAATTAAAGAAAATTGTGAAGTTGTCTTCTTTCTTCTCTGGGAGTTCTTCTATTACTATATCAACGGAAATAACAGCAACAACAACAGCATCAACATCGGGTTCAACATCTGCAACGTCGTCATCTTTTCTAGTTGATGAAGTTGCAAACTACAGATATAGATGTAAAAAAACCAATGAATCAGAACACTAATGAATTAGAACTATTAGAAAATTTAGTTAGTGAACAATATCCAAGTGACATTGCTAATTATCCAGACATAATAATGACAGTTATGAAGAGATTTATCTTACATCATGGACCTTGTAGACTTAATGGCCTGTTCCCAAAAAATCACAGCTTGTTTTCAGAAAGGTTGTTTTCAAAACATTAAACAAATCGGGTCCTAAAATGAACAGATTTTGACAGATATTTATTTAAAGTATACCCAGTATAAAATAAAATAAAATAAAATATTTCCAGAAGCTTTCGGAACTCGTGTCCCTTTCTCAACTGACAGAATTTTTTGAATACATTACAAGCAAAGTGTGGCACGTTACTCATTCGTCATTGTTGTAGCACGGACGTGTGCTGCCTTGCGCCAGTGATCATCCATCAATAAAACGGTTGTCTCCAGGATTGGATGTATACGCATGCCTTTCTGGCGATTTAATGCCTTAGGGTTGTTCATTATGTTTAGTGACTCTAGCCATAGGCGGTGGCGAAAGTGTCGCGCGTGGTCCACTTCGCCACCGCCTATGGCTAGAGTCACTAAACATAATGAACAACCCTAAGGCATTAAATCGCCAGAAAGGCATGCGTATACATCCAATCCTGGAGACAACCGTTTTATTGATGGATGATCACTGGCGCAAGGCAGCACACGTCCGTGCTACAACAATGACGAATGAGTAACGTGCCACACTTTGCTTGTAATGTATTCAAAAATTCTGTCAGTTGAGAAAGGGACACGAGTTCCGAAAGCTTCTGGAAATATTTTATTTTATTTTATTTTATACTGGGTATACTTTAAATAAATATCTGTTAAACTATGGACCCCAGTACTCCAGGCCCATTTGTCACTGAACAGATTTTGGTTGCGTTTCCCCAAAATTGGATGCAGTGTACTGTGAGCCCTGTTGGATGTTCTCATCAAATAAGCAGAATTCTGGATGGATAAAAGGAATAAAGGATTGGCAAAATTTATCCAAAAAAATTAGACCACGAGGCAAGTTTGTCGCATACAGAGGCTTGTTATGTCAAGGAATCATAAATGGCAAACAAATGCTTGCATACAAATGTAGAAGAGAATTTACAACAAGAACGTAATTTTTAGCATAAATTTTTGGAGTGGCTTATCAAAATAACTCTAAAATCATAAAATTCAATCACATTTCGAGGTCATCGAAAGAGTTTGAATGATACATACAATGGAAACTTTTTGTCTGATGTAAAATGTTTAGCTGAACATTATGATGCTATGAGACAAGTGTTAAATTTGTCATTTGGCACATCAAAATATCTAAGTCCTAAAATACAAAATGAGTTAATAGAATGTTTGAATTTGCATTTAAAAAAACAATTAATAATTAAATAAAATACACTCCTTTCTTTTCTATCATATTAGACACAACTCAGGACATTTAAAAAAAAACAGCTGAACATTATCTATAGATAATGTCAAAATTTTAAACAATAGTTATATTGGAAATAAACCTACAGGATTAAAAATCGAAGAATCTTTACTTGGATTGTTCAACTAACCAATCAAACTGCTGCAGGTATAACAACGACTATTTTCACTGCAATCAAATGATTTGGATTCTAAATGTCGGGACGAAGGATATGATGGAACTAACACTATGAGTGGGGTTTATTATGGGGTACAAGCCCCCATAAAAGAAATGGAACCAAAATGCATTATATGTTCATTGTGCAGCTTATAACATTAACTTAATGTTGAATGATGCAGTTAATGATATCCCAGCTGTATTAAAGTATTTTGCAGTTGTACAAAGCATCTATAAATATGTATTTTTTGGACTTTGCATCAATCATCAAATATCTTTATATTGTGGTGAATCAGATGTTACTTTAAAAAAGCTAAACCATACAAGTTTAGTTTTTTTAAAGGTTGTCTTTTGTCATTAATAGGGGCGCCTCCGTAGCCAGGTGGGAAGGAGCAGCAGTGCGTAGCACACGCTTCTTGATTAGACCGGGGTTCGAGCCCGTCACCACCAAATATGGAGGATGCGGAAAGGTCAGGGAATGACCACCGCATATCCCGGAGCAATATGGCCTTAGTTGCTAATGCTCCTAAAAATCAAAATAACAAATAACAGTCATTAATAGCAATAAAACAATGATATATCGATATTCTGAAAGTTTTAAACAAAATCATTTTGGATACTACAAAACAAAAGATGAAAAAACAGAAGCAGTCAGAATAAAAAAAAATATGGAAAATTTTGAATTTGTTGTTATTACTGTAATAATGGAACAGGTTCTTTCGCATTTAAATTTGGTGTTGAAATTTCTACAAAGGATTTAGATATTTCTCAGGCAGCAACACATTTAGAAATGTCTTTTGTCACAGTAAAACAACTATGAAATTAATCGAAATTATTTTATTGTTTCCAGGTTAATGTCTTTTATAGAATAATTGACATTGTAATCAGTCAATTAAAACACAGATTCAAGGGATTGAAAACTATTGCTGACTTATTTTCATTTTTAGCATTGAAAATAGTACTGAACATGACTAAGAAATCACGAGAAATATGTCTTATGTTCAAAATCAGTATTCAAATCAATACTGATTCTGTATGCAGAATTGAGTCTGCTCAGTTATTACTTTTCATCAAAATGCTCTGAAAGGAAACAGGAAAAATTAACAGGGATGACTCCAGTATTTGGGGGGCCCTGTTCAAGAATTATTTGCGGGGCCCTGTTTGTTATTTCCTTACCCCCAGAAGTTAAAAACAATACAGATATTATTGAAAGTGAGTATAAAATAAAAAAATCCATTTTTAAATTATGTTCTATGTTTGATATCAAACGAAACACACATTGAGAATGAAGTATACGCTCTACTTCTAGAAATTTTCAAGGCAAATGTTGTTGTTGTTGTTGTGAGTTGTTATTTGTTTTTAGGAGCATCAGCAACTAAGGCCATATTGCTCCGGGGATATGCGGTGGTCATTCCCTTACCTTTCTGCATCCTCCGTATTTGGTGGTCATGGGTTCGAACTCTGGGCTAATCAAGAAGCGTGTGCTATGCACTGCTGCTCCTGCCCACCTGGCTACGGAGGCGCCTCAAGGCAACTCACACATGCGCTCTTGGAGTGACGATAATGTGGGTAGACATTAAGATGGTAAGCTTGTAGGCTCAAAAAAGATACAGATGATATTATTATTTAGACCATTTGATCGTGGGGTCCTGTTCGACAGAACCGGTTGAACATGCTTGTGTCCAGCCTTGATGCAGTATTATGATATGAGCATGAGTTACACTGAAGCATGTTTATTACTAATTCTTTTTTTTTTTTTTGACAATTCTGGTAACCGTGGCAACAGCAATGATCGTTTTCAAAGTTGAAATTAATAAAATGTGTCTGAGCTAATTGATGATTTCACTAACATGAAAACTCGTTGAAAGAAGTTTTCGCAGATTTTCAAAGAAAAAATAGAAGTCAACTTATATGTTGGAATATACGGTAATTTGTTTTGCATCATGTAATGTGTTAATAAAATTTGTTCAATTTGTATATTTGCTATTTAAATTATTTTTTGTACCTTATTTGCTTTTGTGTTTAAATGCATATCCTTACATTTAAAAGCATTCAGTATATTGTATTGATATTGTGATTGTTATTGAATATATTATTATTATCAGTATACTAATTTCAATATTTTATTCTCACTTCATTAATACCATTAATAAAAAAAATTAATATTAATAAAGTAAAAAGTAAGTAGACAGTTGTTGGTAGAATTGCTGTCCTCCCAGTATATATGTCTTTGTTCAGAAAAAGTAAAAACGAAAATATGTTCAGTATTTTTCAGAAATAACTGATAATGCGTTGACTTTTTTTTGCTCTCCATGTTTTGGGGTTGGGTTAACTGGGAAGGGCTGGTCCCGTGTTCTGTGTTTGCACTGGGGCCAATTTGCTCTAGTTATGCCACTGCCCACCACTACTGGCGGGTTAAAAAAAAATTGGTAAATTTTGTGTGAGGAGGTTATGATAGTTTAATTATAAGAATTTTTGAATGCACAAATACATAGTTGCCAACATTTTGACTTTCAGAAAGCATATTTTGGCTTTGAAATTAAATTGCATTTGCAGCATATGCATTTTATATTAAGATGCAGCCACGGGCTTGTTTACTAGTACAGTATGTTTTCAGACATTAACACACTGGCGCCTCCGCAGCCAGATGGGCAGGAGCAGCAGTGCACAGCACACGCTTCTTGATTAGACCGGGGTTCGAGCCCGTGCCCACCAAATACAGAGGATGTGGAAAGGTCAGGAAATGTCCACGGCATATCCCCGGAGCAATATGGCCTTAGTTGCTAATGCTCCTAAAAACCAAATAATAACAATAACAATTAACACACTGAAATTGGCAGGATTGATACTGCAAAACACCTATTGCTTCATCTGTTTCTTTATCTTCGGTGACACTGAGAAGAAACTCGAAATGTACTTAAAATTCAAATTTGAAAATTATTCAGTGACATTTGATGAAATTTATGCTCCCTCAGCATTTATATAAACATAAGTTTTATAAATAAAAAAATATAATTACATGCTGAATATAATTACCTTGTGTGCAAATTATGCTTGCACCTTTAAATTACATGCAGTAGTAAAGCATTTTGCAGTGAACAAAAAATCAGAATCTTTTCTTGTTTTAAACTTTCTTTGATTTTGCCAATAGAACTGCCAATGATTAAGTTGTGATCATCCTTCTGATTTATTCTGCTATGATAATAAACTTCCAAAATGGAAGTGGAAGCTTTTAACAACTGTTTTTCTAACAAATTTACACATCACATTCTCTAATATATCAAGTAGTAACTTCAGTAAATGAGTGTGGAGCATGTTTAGTTGAAGTGTTTATGTTTGGATTTTCAAACATTGGCATTATGTTTAAAGGAACAAGCAGAATGTTTCATTCAAGCTAGGTGAAAGGAACATGAACAGAATTTATGCATGTGTGAGGATAATCTGCTTGTGGTTATCAGCTGGCTTGGACTGTTTTAAGATTGCTTCCACCAGAAGTTTTGGGATTCAGAAGTTAGTTCCCTTCTGGAGTTCACATTAATTTGTTCTCTTTCCAAACTTTGTTTGGATCACGAACTGGATTTGAATGAGTCAGTGCCACTTGATAGTGATTGGTTGTTGCATTTTTCAATTTGGCAGCTTTGAAAAGTGCTCATATGGCTTTGCTTGACACTTTTAACTTCTTCTTTAAATAGACCTCTGCTGTGCGTCATCATGGAACATATAGATAGGTGGGCTGTGTTAGGGATTTATTTTTTTAACATTGCCCTGTACTTGTTAAGTAAGTCTGCATACCTTCTACTCTTAATGTCGTTAGTGTCAACATGTACAACAATATCATCTTTTCTGCCCTTAAAAGGTGATATCTGCTCTTCAACATCATCAACATACCTGATCCTATTTCCCCTGACAGAGGAGCCACTGACAACAACTAGCTCGTGTGGGACCAGTGCATTCTGCCTTGGGGGTTGCTGCTATGTTGCCTGATGATCAAGTGCAAGCTCTGGCATTGATGTGGGCAGCCGAGAGCTCAATGTGCTCTCAGTTTAATTCATTTGAGGGCATTCATCCCATTCTGCAAGCTGTCATAAAGGCCCATAACAAACTGTACATCTCATAAGGCATCGTGATTTAGAGGACAACTATCGCCCCCTCAGTTCTCCCCATAGCTATGGCACTCCCACAAACTTGAGCTCTTTGCTTTGCTGCACTGGTCTGAGGCATGATTTTCATTCAAATTCAGTATAATTAAAATTACTACACTAAACGAATATATCTAATATAGTAATAACACTATGCACTGGTTACGCTATGAAGTTTATGTTATTAATTATATATATGTAGTTAATATTCAAATGTTCATATCAATACTCCAGTTATGTAGCAATAATACTACTACTGTATGAAGTGTGTGTTGTATGTATTAGGCTATACCATTATGCTTGAAAGTTAAGTTAAGTTAATTATAATATATATCAAATTTATCTAACTAATACCAACCTATTATAATATGTAACAAAATTATCCAACCAATACCACCCTAAGTGATTAAAACTTTAGAGCTACCTACAATTAAAAAATTTTAAAAAATTAATCTCTAGCTAAATTAAAAAATTATTTTGGAGTTTCTATTCCCCAAGTGTAATAACTTGCATTTAGCTGCATTAAAACATACCTGCCACTTCTCAGACCTTTGAAGTCTGTCCAAGCTATACTGAAGGAGCGCTGTCTTTGCACTGATACTTAACAACTCTACCGGTCTTTATGTTGTCTGCCAGTTTTGACATCACGCCTTCTATCCCTTCATTGATGTCATTTATGAAAATGAGAAACAAAAGTGGTCCAAGAACTGGTTCTAGAGGAACCCTACTCCTCACATTACACCAACCTGAAGAATATCCATTGATCACATCCCTCTGCATTCTGCACTGCAGCCACCCAGCAATCCATCCTAAATCTTTCCAGTAATTCCAGCCTGTTTCAGTTTATACAGTAACTGCTCATGAGGGACCGAGTCAAATGCTTTGCTAAAATCCAAATAAACTATATTGAAATTTGTTCACCACATCTAGCTCATGAGTACCTATATCAAAATAGCCTACTAAGTTAGTTAAACATGATATTCCCTTAATAAAATGGTGCCTCCTTAGCCAGGTGGGCAGGAGCAGCAGTGCGTAGCACACGCTTCTTGATTAGACCGGGGTTCGAGCCCGTGCCCACCAAATATGGAGGACGCGGAAAGGTCAGGGAATGACCACCGCATATCCCTGGAGCAATATGGCCTTGGTTGCTAATGCTCCTAAAAATCAAATAACAACAACCCTTAATAAAACCTTCAGAATGCCTTATCTATCTAATTGTCCCTTGATTGCACTCTTAATCATTGCCTCTAAGATTTTCCTTAACACTGAAGTCAGACTAACCAGTCTAACTTCACTCTTAGAACCACATTTATGTATTGCCACTTTTCCAATCCAAAGGAATCTCCTCTGAATCTAAAGATGTTATCATTAATTAACCTTAATGGTAGGGTTTTATCTATTTATTTTTCATTTTTATTATTATTTTTTATTTTTTATTTGTATATATATTTATTTTATTCAATATCTTTTATTTTATTTATATATTTTAAAATTTTTTATTTTATTTTATTATTATTTTTTTTTAGCTAGTGCAGTAAACGTCTGTGCACTGGTTATGCTATGAAGTTTATGCTATTAAAAGCCTGTGGCTTCCTTGCATTATACACTGGTTATGCTAAAGTGCACTGGTTATGCTATGAAGATTATGTTATTAAAAGCCTGTGGCTTCCTTGCATTATAAGGCTAATATTTGTATTAATATTTCCAGCCATTTTTCTTTATAACATTGGCTTCACAGAACAATGTTGTTTATTCTGTGGTGCCTCCGTAGTCAGGTGGGAAAGAGCAGCAGTGCGTAACACACTCTTCTTGATTAGACTGGGGTTTGAGCCCATCCCCACCAAATACGGAGGATGCGGAAAGGTCAGGGAATGACCACCGCATATTCCCAGAGCAATATGGCCTTAGTTGCTAATGCTCCTAAAAACCAAAATAACTAACTAATTGTTTATTCTGTTTACATTAGTTTTTCACCAGGCATTATTTCATTTTATGATTGTGCTTAATTTTCTAACAATTAGTATAGAAAGAAAGTATAACACTTATAGAAAGAAAGTATAGAAAGAATGTATAACACTTTCTTTCACGGTAGGTTTCAAGGTTTTGGAAAATGCAGAGTTGGAAATAGGAATATTTCTGCACATTTAGCATTAGCATTAGTAGAGGCATATGATCCAAGAAAGCAAGCTTATGCAGCATCAGCCAAAAAAAAAAAAATGCTTCCATTTCACCCCTCCGTTCGTTCGAAATACCTGTCCAGCCGAGCTTTAAATTTATTTAGGCTATTAACTTCCACAACAAGGGATGGAAGTCTGTTCCACCAACCAACTACCCGCTGGCTAAAGGCAAATTTCCATGCATCTATCCTACATCTGTCTTTCCTTAATTTGAATTTATGCCCTCTCAGGTGATTATTCTGAGTAAGAGGAAGAATCCCATCAGCATTGAGCATACTCAAACCATTCAAGGCTTTATACACCTCTATGAGGTCACCTCGCCGGTGCCTAGTCTCCAGACACTGTAATTCGCAAAACTTAAACCTTTCTTCATAAGAGCAACCCTTTGTTCCATTCACTAATCTTGTTGCCCTTCTCTGACTCGTTCCAGCAGCTCTACATAATTCTTGAAATGAGGCCTCCAAACCTGTATACAGCACTCAAGGTGTGGCCTGACCATTGCCTTATACAAGGGAATAATCACCCCCCTTATCCCTGCTAGAAAAATTCCTATATATCATTGACAAGACACCTTGTTAATGGTGTCTTGTCAATGACACCTTGGCTACACTTGCAGCCAAGGTGTCAAGACCCCTTGGCTGCAAGAGTAGATGAGCTACTGTTGCAGCCTGTCTGCACTGCTCAGAGAACTTCATATCTGCCTGCACAATTATCCCCAGGTCCTTTTCATTCTCTACCACTATCAGTGTAGTACCACAGAGTTGATACGTTTCTCTGGGGTTGCTGTTTCCCATATGTAGTATTTTACATTTGTCAATGTTAAACTTCATTTGCCACCTCTCAGCCCATCTCCTCAACCTTTTCAGATCCTGCTGCAGCAGCATAGCATCAGTAGTGTCCTTAACAACCCTGCCAACCTTTGTATTGTCTGCAGACTTGGACATTAAGCTTGATATACCATCATCAATATTATTTATAAATACAGAAAACAATAATGGACCCAACACTGAACACTGAGAGACTCCACTAATAACATTAGTCCACGATGAGTAGTGTCCACTGATTACCACTCTCTGTCTTCTCCCCGTCAACCACCCCTTTATCCATAGCAGCAATTTTCCTCCAATGCCACACTGCTCCAATTTGTGCAGCAGTCTTCCATGTGCAACAGTATCAAAAGTCTTTCTAAGATCCAAGTATATAATATCAAAGTTATTCCCTGCATCCAGTTCTTTTGTGACTGCATCATGGTATCAAATTGGTCAGGCAAAACTTCCCCTTAACGAAACCATGCTGTGTCCGAGCTATAACTGAAGTGTTGTCTAGATGATCATGCAGTTCTTCTTTAACCAGTGCCTCCATTAATTTTCCTGGAACAGAAGTTAAACTCACAGGACTGTAAATACTTGTGTCAGACTTTGATCCTCCTTTGTGAATTGGGGTCACATTTGCACATCTCCAGTCTATGGGTACCTCCCCTGAGTCCAAGGAAGCTCTCATAATTATGGCTAAGGGTTTGCTTACTTCCTTTGCTGCCTCCTTTAATATAACTGGATAGATCCCATCCACCCCAGGTGCCTTTCGTGTGTTTATCTTCAACAATTTCTCCTCCACTTTACTCTCAATTATTACAAGATTATCTAGCTTACTGCTAGAGTTGAATACACCTCTGGCATTCCCCTTGCTGAATAACTCCTCATGTATGAATTATGATGTAAAATATCATTTAGTCTGTAAGCTATCTGAGCAGGATCATCAATAATTGAACCGTCGATATCAAGCGGACCAATCTGATTGATCCCCTTCCTTCTAGAGTTTACATAAGTAAAGAACTCTTTGCTGTTTTTCTTTGCATCCCTTGCCAAAATTTCTCGTAATCTGCCTTCGCCTGCCTAACCTCCTTTGTAACTTGGTTACAGATCAACTTATATCTATCATAGGCTGCTGTGTCACGTGTTAATTTATATGTATCCCATGCACATTTCTTCCCTGCCATATGTCTCATTAGTTCATCTGACATCCATTAAGCCTAAACCTTGAACAATATTTCTTAGTTGGTATGTAAAGCCTAGTAGCTTCCAAGGTAAGTTCTTTGAATGCTTGCCATTTTGAATTTGCCGTTGGTAACATCATCAGTTAGTCTAACTGTATAGAATTTAAATACTGTCTCAGACCATCGTAGTCGCCTTTACGAAAGCAAAAACCCTTCCCTTTACCCCTGATGGTAGTTACTTCTTTGAGTAAATCCCACTTCAGCACACTGTGATCACTGCCACCTAGTGGTTCCTTTATCTGCAGATTCTTAATGCATGAAGAATCACTACTGATAATCAAATCAAGAGTATTACTCCCTCTAGTTGCCTCTCGAACATGCTGATGCAGAAAACAATCATCCAATAAAAGCCTTGCTAGTGTGTGAGTGACCAACCCACAAATTCCAGTCAATATCTGGGAAATTAAAATTCCCCATTATAAGACTCTCTGATTGACTGGCCCATTCTATTTCAGTTTCTTATTATACTCATCAGAGTCATTAGGCCTATAGCACACTCCTACTGTCAATTTTCATCTCCCAATGCTTATGTCACACCAAACTGACTCGACACTGCACTGTCCAGCGATGTCGACTGGCTTCAGTTCCTTGGATTTTATGTGTTTCTTAACTAATACCATAACCCCTCCTCCTTTCCTATCCTGTCTCTCCTTTCTGTAGATGTTGTACTCCCCAAATTCCAGTTCTGCATTTCTTATTTCTGTGTGACACCACGTCTCTGATATCCAAACAATATCCGCCTTTGATGCTTTGAGCAATACCTCAAATTCATTAAATTTATTTACCAAACTCCTAGCATTGGTGTACACGCAAGTATACATGCACCTGTTTCTATTCTTAGCTGCCCTAACACAACCCATCTGTTTACTTGTACCACAATGACTCCCACCAGTCTCTGAAATATCCTGCATCTCATGTTTCAGGCTTCTGCTCATTCCAATAGAAGCAGTGCAAGAATCACTTTCACCTCTGCCAGTGGCTACTGTTAATCTATTAGTCCTTTTATCCCTCCAAGCTAGCAGTTTTCCGATCCATCTAACACTGCCTCGATAGCATCAGCAAATATTCCCATCCCTGTAGAAGCAGTCTCTCCTGTTAACAAGTACAGACCAGGCTTAAAAAAAAGTCTACCCCTTGAGCCTTGCACAATCTTTCCAGGGCCGAATTGATCGACAAGGCTCTCATCATATACTCCCTCCAATCGTGTATGGGCAGAATTGCAGACACTTTCAAATTCAACCCTAATTCATGGCTTTTTTTCAACAGTAACCTATACTTGTAAAGTAATTCTGCCGGTCTCCTAATTAGTGCTTATCATTATTGCTTAATATCATTTGCTCTGATGTCAAACACAGTTCATATAATCTGTGGACTTCCAATGGAATTGACACTAGTAAAAACTAATCAGAGTGTAGGATCTTGAAGTATGTTTTGAGGAATTCTAAGAATTTGTATGCAGTTATTAATGATATGTTTTATGTGTTTGTGAAATGTGCTTGTTTTCAAAATCCATAATGTTTTCAATTCTGTAGATAAAATAAAATAAATAGTAATATTATCAGTTTGAAATAAGTTTTAACCTTTTCTATATATATATTAGCATTGATACTAAGTTATTTATTAAAACTTAAGAAAAGCAGTATATTTCTTCCTTACATAGTTTTTGAATGGAAGGTTATTTAGCACTAAACTGTTTTACTAACATGTGTGTTTAATATATGTAAATATAATTTGAACTCGTCCATTTTTGTTTATACAGACTGAACTTTTAGAAATGGCAATGGAAAGGAATACTTTAGTGTTTTTGGGTACAGGTACTGGTAAAACATATATAGCTGTTATGTTAATACAGGAAACCTCCAAAGACTTGAAAGTTCCATATGATAAAGGTGGAAAAAGAACCTTTTTTCTAGTTCCTACAGGTATAGTTTATGTTCTCCTAATATTATTTTATACATTTTAATTTTTTTGCATAGTGATAATCTTTTATATGCTTTTCATTAAATTAATAGTTAGTTTTTTTAATTCTTCCATGAGTGAATTTACCAAATGTCGATGATCACCTTATAGTGAATTTCTAATAGTGGAAGTATATATCAAATTGAATTTAAAGTATGAGTTGTCTATGGTCAGCTCTATGAGGTAGAGGATGCCTTATATGAAAAAATGCATAGGGTAACCAGTTGGTTTGTTCATGTCAAGATGTTTGGCCAGGTTTCTTTTGGTTTTGTTTCAGATTGGTGGGGGATGATAGGGAATATCAGCTGGATCTGAAAGCTCACAACATGTCCCCATTTACTGTTATTTGTGAAAATCTACTGGTGAATTTATTATAATTTTTGAGGGAGTGAGCAATGTGTTGTTAACTGTAAAATAGCAACAAACCATCTAGAAATAACCTGCCCAGCTGGTATATCCTATATTTGCAACGTATTGAAAAAAATATTTTAGAGTAGCAGTAGTAGTAGTGATAGTGGCATGCGATGCAAGAAAGCAAGTGTATGAGCTTATGCAGCATCAGCCAAAAAAAAAATATCACACCATTCCCTCCAAATGCCTGTCCAGTTCCTCCTTAAATTTATTTAACCTATCAACTTCCACAACGACAGATGGAAGTTTATTCCAGCAATTAACCACCCACCAGCTAAAGGCAAATTTCCGCACATATATTCTACATCTGTATTTTCTCAATTTGAAATTATGCCCCCTTAGGTTCATAATCTGAACAAATGGAAAAATCCCATCAGAATTCAGCATACTCAACCCATTCAAGGCTCAACGCAATACACCTCAATCAGATCCTCGCAGGTGCCTAGTCTCCAGCTGCTGCAATTTGCAGAACTTAAGCCTCTGTTGGTAAGAGGATCCCTTCATTCCCCTCACTCTGTACATGCTCAAGCAAATCTACATCCTTCTTAAACGAGGCCTCCAGACCTGTACACAATACTCAAGGCGTGGCCTGACCATTGCCTTATATAGAGGGACAATCACCTCCTTTTCCCTGCGAGCAAAATTCCTGTATATTATTGACAAAACCCCATGACCTGCTCTGGCAGCCTGTCTGCATTGCTCAAAAAACTTCATATCTGACTGCACAATTACACCCAGGTCTTTTTCATTTTATACAACCCTAAGTGTAGTATCACATAGTTGATACGTTCCTCTGGGGTTATTTCTACCCATATACAATACTTTGCATTTGTCAATGTTAAAATTCAGTTGCCACTTCTCAGCCCATCTTCCAAAATTTTCTAGATCCTGTTGCAGTAGTGCACTGCCATTACTGTCCTTATCAACCCTGCCAACCTTTGTATCATCTGCAAACCTTAACACTAAGCCTGATATACCTTCATCAATATCATTGATAAATATACAAAACAACAGTGGACCCAACACCAAACGCTGTGGGACTCCACTAATAACATTAGTCCACGAAGAGCAATGCCCATTGATTACCACCCTCTGTCTTCTCCCACTCAACCATCCTTTTATCCATTGTAGCAACTTACCCTTAATACCATTCTGCTCCAATTTATACAGTAGTCTTCCATGCAAAACAGTGTCAAAAGCTTTCCGGAAATCCAAGTATATGATATCAAAATTATTTTTTGCATCCAGTTCCTTTGTAACCACATCATAATATCCAATCAAATTTGTCAGACAAGACTCCCTTAACAAACCCATGCAGTGTCTGAATTATTGCTGCAGTCTTGTCTATATGATCCAGCAATGCATCTTTAACCAGTGACTACATTATTTTACCTGGAACAGAAGTTAAACTAACTGGTCTGTAATTACTCGTGTCACCCTTCGATCCCCCTTTGTGAATTGGGGATACATTTGCACATCTCCAGTCGGTGGGGACCTCCCCTGAGTCCAAGGATGCTCTCATAATTATGGCTAAGCATTTGCTTACTTCCTTTGCCGCCTCCTTTAATATAACTGGATAGATTCCACCACCCCAGGTGCTTTTCTTATGTTTAACTTCAACAATTTTCCCTCCACTTTGCTCTCAGTTATTACTAATCATTAAGCACCCTGCTACAATTTGATAACCTTCTGGCATTTTTAATTCTTAATAATTCCTCATGTGTGAATGTAGATGCAAAATACTCATTCAGTTTGTTTGCTATCTGAACAGGATTATCAATAGTCAAACCATCGATATGGTGGACCAATCAGATTCATCTCCTTCCTTTTAGAGTTTATATAAGTAAAGAAATCCTTGCTGTTTTTCTTAGCATCCTTTGCCAAAGATTTCTCGTAATCTGCCTTTGCCTGCCTAACCTCCTTTCTGACTTGATTACAGATATCTGCCATAGGCTTCTGTGTCGCCTGATAATTTATATGCATCCCATGCATTTTTTTTCTCTGCCATGAGTCTCATTAGTTCATTTGACAGACATTTAGGCCAAAACCTTGAACAATATTTCTTCATAGGTATGAAACTTTTAGTAGCTTCCACAATTAATTCCTTGAATGCTTCCCACTTAGAATTTGCTGTTGGTAACATCATTAGTTGATCCCACTGTACAGAATTTAAAAACTGTCTGAGACAACTGTAGTCACCTATACGGAAGCAAAACCCCTTTTCTTTACCCCTGATGGTAATTATATCTTTAAGTAAATCCCACATCAGTACACTGTGATTACTGCCACCTAGTGGTTCCTTTATCTGCAAATTATTCATACACAAATGATCACTGCTGATAACCAGATCAAGAGTATTATCCTCTCTGGTTGCCTCTCAAACATGCTGCTTCACAAAACAGTCATCCAATAAATTCACAAAAAATCTTACTAGTGTGCGAGTGACCAAACCACAAGTTCCAGTCAATATCTGGGATGTTAAAATTCCCCATTATAAGGCATTCTGATTTTCTATCCCACTCTATTTCTCTGTACATTGTTCATTGTACTCATTTCAGTCATTAGGCCTGTAACACACTGCTACTCTTATTTTTGCTTTCGCAGTGCTTATGTCGCACCAAACTGACCCAACAATGCTCTGTTCATCTATATCAACTGGATGCATCTCTTTTGATTTTATGTTTTTATTAATTAACAGCATAACACCCATATAACAGCATAACTCCCTTCCTATCCTGTGTGTCCTTTCTGTACACATTGTACTCCCCAAATTCCAATTCTGCATACCTAATATTTGTGTGACACCACATTTCTGATATCCCAACAATATCCGCTTTTGATGACTTGACCAACACTTCAAATTCATCAAATTTATTTACTATACTTTTAGCACTGGTATACATTGAAGTCTACAGGCACCTATTTTTATTCTTAGTTACCCTAACACATCCCATGTACCCACCTGTTTCACGATGACTGCCATCAGTTCCTGAAACCCTAGCACCCCTTGCTCCAGGCTGCTGCTTATTCTAATAGAAGTAGTGCAAGAATCACCTTCACAACTCTGCCTGTGGCTACTTTTAACCTTTTAGTCTGTGAATCCCCCCAAGTTAGCAGTTTTCCGACCCACCTAACACTGCCTCGATAGCATCAGCAAATATTCTTGCATCCTTTCTATTTAAGTGTATCCCATCCCTGTACAAGCAGTCTCTCCTGTTAACAAGCACAGACCACGCTGAAAAAAATTCTACCCCTTGAGCTTTGCACATTCCCTCCAGGGACAAATTGATTGACAAGGCTCTCATCATGTACTCCCTCCTGTCGTGTCTGGGCAGAATTGCAGACCCTTTCAAATTTAATCCTAACTCACGAGTTTTTTGCAACATTGACATGTACTTGTTAAGTAAATCTGCAGATCTCCTACTCTTAATGTAATTGGTGCCAAAGTGTACAACAATATCACCCTTTGTGCCCTTAAAAGATGATATATGTGCTTCACAATGTCACCAACTTTTGCCCCTGGCAGGCATACCCTGGTCCTATTCCATCTATCCTTTTACACAATATATTCCCATCTCCCTGACAATAGAGTCACCAACAATAACTAGTTCCTTTGGGACCAGCGCATTCTGCCTTGGAGATTGCCGCTGTGTTGCCTGATGCCCAGGAGGATTAATTAATTGTCTGGCGTTGAGTTGGGCAGCCGAGAGCTTGACAGGCCCCTCATATTAATTTATTTGAGGGCATCTACCCTACACCCCAAGCTCTCATAGATGCCCATTAGAATGCTGGGTTGACGCCTAATTTCTAGACACTCTCTCTGCACCTGGCACACACAAAGACATCCTCCTTGGCTAGATCATGTTCTGTTCCAGAGATTTCGGCAAACATTTCACAAGTTGCACATTTTTTTAGGCTGTGATGCATTGGAGAATCACCCCCCCCCCCCAGTTCTTCCCTGAGTCACTACACTCCTGCCATTTTGTGCCCGTTGCTTTGCTGCTCTAAGCTGGGGCATGATATTTTAAATTAATAAGATCAATAAATTTAATTAATTAATTGTCAATACTAACTACACTATCTAATAGAATGCTAAATGCAGTGATGCATATTATACTATATATTTTTAAGTGATGATGCAGTTGTTAACTAAGCAAAGAATCATCTGAACATACAAGAAATGTCAGAAACTGAATGGTAATTTAAGATTAAATTACATTCGGAATGCAATAAATAGCATGTTGGTTTTCAATTTGTTAACTTTGCATCACTTGCACTCTCAAATTTAACAAGATTACTTGTGTGGCATCTGTGTGATCCACCTTTTTGTTTTAATTATAAAAAGTATTTTTTAGAATTTTTACTTAATTGAAAACAGTGATCTATTAATTATGATTTGTTAAACCCAATTAAAAAATATTGAACAAAAATGAAATATTGGATTGAAACCCAGACGCAATGTGAATGTCTGTATTTTTGTCAGCTGTTCTCATTTAGCCAGCAAAATTAAAACTATACAACAAAGTAGGAGTTGCCTAAAAGAAAGGTAGATGCTTTTGTTCACCTGGCATCAGTTAAACAGCAAGCAAAAATTGAGTGTTTCATAATTGATGGTATATCAAAATGAAAACAGAAAATACTGTATAACTAGTTGGAGAATATTAGTGAACAAAACTACATAGGAGGATTTGACTTCATTTACAAATTTAAAGAAATTGCAGAACAATTTAAAAAAGTCGTGCCAATCGGACACCATGTTAGCAATGGAAGTTTAATTTAATGCCAGCATAATTACCTTGGATAGGAAATAAATATGCCATTTTCTATTTTCTTTATATTATTTAAGCTCAGATTACCTTTTTTGTTTCTGACCTTTCTTGTATGTTCAGTTCAGATGACTTCTTTGCTTAGTTAGCAGTTTCATGATAACACCAAAATCTTCTTTTTTTTTTTTTTTTTTTTTTTTTTCCCCAAATTAAATGTGATGTTAGAGATGTCGTGATCAACAACTTTGCTTCTTTTCATAGATAAGAATAAGAAATTAGTTCATTGATACAAAACATTTTATAACCTAAAAGTGATTGTCCTCTAGTCAGAAATTGAACAAAATGAAATAGCTTTGTGATTTTAGTAAAAGAAAAGAAAAAAAAAAACTGTTTGCAGTACTTTACCTGTATGTAGTACTCAAGGTGTGGCCTGACCACTGCCTTATACAAATGGATAATCACCTCCTTATCCCTGCTAGAAAAATTCCTGTATATCCTTGACAAGACACCATGAGCCACTCTTGCAGCCTGTCTGCACTGCTCAGAAAACTTCATATCCGACTCCACAGTTAACCCCCAGGTCCTTTTCATTCTCCACTACCCTGAGTGTACTACCACACAGTTGGTACATTACTCTGGGGCTACTGCTACCCATATCCAGTACTTTACATTTGTCAATATTAAACTTCATTTGCCATCTCCCAGCCCATCTGCTCAACTTTTCTAGATCCTGTTGCAGTAGTGTACTTTCATTACTGTCATTAACAACCCTGCCAACCTTTGTATCATCTGCAAACTTTGACACTAAGCCTGATATACCTTCATCAATATCATTGATAAATATACAAAACAACAGTGGACCCAACACCGAACCCTGTGGGACTCCACTAATAACATTAGTCCACAAAGAGCAGTGTCCATTGATTAGTCTTCTCCCACTCAACCATCCTTTTATCCATTGTAGCAACTTACCCTTAATACCATTCTGCTCCAATTTGTACAGTAGTCTTCCATGCACAACAGTGTCAAAAGCTTTCCTGAAATCCAAGTATATGATATCAAAATTATTTTTTGCATCCAGTTTCTTTGTAACCACATCGTAATATCCAATTAAATTTGTCAGACAAGACTTCCCCTTAACAAACCCATGCTATGTCTGAACTATAACTGCAGTCTTGTCTAGATAATCCTGCAGTGTTTCTTTAATCGGTGACTACATTATTTTCCCCAGAACAGAAGTTAAACTAACTGGTCTGTAATTGCTCATGTCACCCTTTGATCTCCCTTTGTGAACTGGGGACACGTTTGCACATCTCCAGTCCATGGGGACTTCTCCTGAGTCCAAAGAAGCTTTCATCTTTATGGCTAAGGGTTTTCTTACTTCCTTTGCTTCTTCCTTTAATATAACTGGATAGATCCCATCCACTCCAGGTGGATGGAATCTTCAGCACTTTCTCCTCCACTTTGCTTTCAGTCATTACAAAATCATTTAGCTTCATGCAGGGCTGGATTAATAATGAAATAGGCCACTGGCCATATTTAAATTTGAGGCCAATTTAATATATATATTATTATTAGTATGCATAATCAGTTAGATCCGAGGTTAGATCAGTCCGAGGTAAGGCAGAAACAAATGTACAAATAACAGTAAAAGCATATGTAAATACAAAGGTAAAAGCAAATGTAAATACTCATATAAATACAATTTGATAAGACAAACTTAAAATCCAACGTTGGCATATTACTTATGGAATTAACAGAAATTCAACCACCCAACAACCAAAGAAAACCGCCCCCCCACATCAGACATTAGCATGGGATGTCAGGGCCTGAGGCTAATGCACCATCACGACACAGTATAAAGTAAGTGCGACTGCGCAATAATAAGCTTCACTACCTATATAACAATTAGAAGGCAGAAAATAACCTCTTTCTAATCTACAACTTCATCAGAACAGTAGCAGAGGGTAAGAGCCTTCACAAGATCGGATACTTACCCGTTGGGCTCTGTGTCCCCTATCACAGTTTGCTGTAGAGAATGATTATAAAAATATTTAAACTAAAGTAAATGAAATATATTAAATTTAAAAAGTGAAATTGAAAGTTAAATTAATATAGCAAAAATGGCAAAACTGGTATAGGGACAACAGAAACGGGTAGGTATGAGACATTACATCAAATGGGCTGTCAATCCACTCAAAGCCCCCGAAGATGTAGGGGATTGATGGCCATGTGATGGAATGTACTATATATAATAATATTATAATATATGTAAATGTATTGTTATTCAAAATTAGTATTGACATAAACATAACCATTAGTTTTAATATAATTTTAGCTGAAGGTAATAAAAATTCATCAGTAAAGTGTGATGAAAAATTCATTATCATATAGTAATATACTTCTTAAAATTAATATGTATAGGCCATGCTGAATTAAGATAACCTTCTTGGGCTAACTTGATTACCAGATTTGTATGCACAATAATACTTATATGTCAAAACACCATTAAAAGAAAAACATATATACACACACACACATATATATACGTATATATCGCACATACATATAAATAAAAAATGCTACGTAGGTTTTTATATTTACATTGTGAATAATAATTCCTTGATATAAATGTAAAATGGTCCTTGAAGTTGTCACAGACATTCCCTCAGATATGCCAGACAAGCAGTACTTGCTACCTGGAAGTCTAACACGCTGATGGAACTGATATTCGGGTGACACTCAAATCAAGTGGACCCAATTTCGGCGATGTCCAGACGGTCTGTGACAGCCAAATCCTCTGCTTGTACCTTCACGATGGTGGCATTGTTATTAATCCTGGGTATAACCTCCATGCACAAGTTGTTGTTGTTTTTGTTTGTTTGTTTGGTTTTTAGGAGCATTAGCAACTAAGGCCATATTGCTCCGGGAATATGCGGTGGTCATTCCCTTGACCTTTCCGCATCCTCCGTATTTGGTGGTGACCCATGCACAAGTACATGGTGGGTGACCACCCAGTTGTGAACCAATGTAAGGAGGGGTCGAGGTGTGGTGCCCACACCACGTGGAGGAATACCACCCCTCTATGTTACCAGGCAATACTAGGTGGTAGATAACTCTCATCAACCAGTGCAATACCACCACTTTGCTTATTGGAGGCTTGAAATGGCGGAACTCATGTTTAGTCGCTAGAGGTAAGTTCCAGTCAACCCTTCCCTATCTCTTCCATCATGCAGTATTATTGATAACTTTTCAGATTATGATGAACATCGTGGTGAGATCCAATATTCCTTACATTTTGAGGGTACAGCTCTAAAATGGTGTTCGCAGACCGGCCGCTAGTTAGTACATCAGACCGAATCTATTGGTAACTCTCTAGGAGGCTTCCGGATCAGCTAGTGTATAATCTCGCTACTTCTACTCTGCCTGATAGTGACTGGAGAGAGTCCGAGTGGTGTGTATGTGGGGCGCATTGTCGAAGCCACGTTATGTCAAGAATCTGGGTATATTCTTACCATGTGTATGCCATATCCAAAAATTTCATTACTTCATACAGCACGTCCCACCCACTTTTTCTTACTATAGAATACACCATGAATTGTCAAACTAATAGAGCAAGCTTATCTGCGAAAAGATCTAAACCTCCCAAGCACTTCCTATTTCATTTCACAAATATACGTGGTCTCAATTCTAATCTCAGTGATATCCATTTCCACTTGCAGTCTTCCAAACCCCATGTACTTTTTCTGACTGAATCTCAGTTATCAGTTGATTCAACTACTGCTCATCTCAGATGTCCAAATTATTTGCTGTATGATTCCTTTCGCCTTAAAGGTGGTACTTGTGCATATGTCCGTTCTGATATTCCCTGTCAGAGACTTGGTAATTTGGAATCTCCTCTCTTTGATCTTCTCTGGCTTAAAATCTCTCTACCTCATTGTGTCAAATTCATCTGTTGTCTCTGCCGTTCTCCCAACTCCACTAATCACTTGGAGCTCTTTGACTTCCTCTCTTTGCAACTTGACTTTCTCCAGTCAAACTTTCCTAACAGTGAGGTAATTTTCCTTGGTGATTTTATTGTGTTCACAACTCCAGCTGGCTTCCGTTTTCTAGTCACATCGACCTAGCTGTTCGAGATGCTGAGACTTTTGCAATTACTAATCACCTTGCACAAATTGTTCATTTACCTACAAGAATACCGGACAATCCTAACCATACAGCCAACAAGCTTGATCTTTTTCTCACAAACAACCCTTCTATGTACACGGTCGAAGTCAGATGTCCTTTAGGCACTTCAGATCATAACTTGGTGATTGTCTCTTCTCCAATGCAGCCTTTATCTCATGGCTATTCCCAACCTCGTGTTGTTTGACATTACAAGAATGCAAAATGGGATGACTTGAGAGATTTCTTTTCCTTTGTCAGTTTACTTTTTCAAAACTTCTGATGTCAACATTTGCTTAGATCGTGTCAGTGAAATTATTCTTGCAGGAATGGAATCCTTTATCCCACACTCCACTTTAAAATCTCATCCTTTATCTAAACCTTGGTTTTCCAATAAATGTGCTAAGGCTGTTCAAGAGAAAAATGTTGCATATCGTAATTGGCTTGTTTCTAATTCTTCAGTATCATTTTCTGCCTACACCAAAGCTCGAAACAGTTGTAAAGCAGTTATTAATCAATCCAAACTATAGTTTGAACAGGCTAAGAGTAGAAAACTTGCTTCTTGCCCTAATGGTAGCTGAGCATTCTGGTCTCTTGCCAAAGACATTGGCCGCAACTTTTGCCCATCTCTGCTCCCACCTCTTTCCAAACCGGATGATTCTGTTGTCACTTCAGCCAAGGATAAAGCTGACCTGCTAGCATCCCATTTTTCTTCCAGCTCATGTATTAATGATCTTGGTAAAACACCTCCCACCATTCCCAATATGCTCCGTTCAATACTTTCTGTGGTCTTCCGTCAAAAGGATGTGAAAAGGATTTTGACGAATCTTGATGCTAAGAAAGCTCCAGGTCCCGATGGTATTTCTCCACTTGTTCTCAAAACCTGTGCTCCTGAACTTACTCCTATTCTTTGCCGTTTTTTTTCACTTTCTTATTCCAAAGGTGTTTTTCCTTCTGCTTGGAAATTTGCGCATATCCAGCCAGTTCATAAAAAGGGCGACAAATTCCTCCCATCCAATTATCATCCCATTGCAATTACTTCTACTCTTTCTAAAGTAATGGAGAAATCTATTAACGCCAACTCTTAAACTACCTAGAAACCTTCCGTCTGCTCAACGATCGCCGGTATGGATTCCGTCAGTGTCGATCCACTGGTGATATTCTGGCTTATGTTACCCATTAATGGACAAATTCAATGGAAAAGTAAGGTGAAACACAAGCAGTTGCTCTTAACATCTCAAAGGCTTCCGATCGTGTTTGGCATAAAGGTCTTCTAAACAACGTTCCATCTTATGGTTTACCAACTGTTTTTTGTAATTGGTTATCCAATTTTCTCTCTGATCACTCACTGATGGTGATGGTAGATGGCTCTCTGTCTTCTGATTTCAACATTAATGCCGGTGTCCCCCCAAGGTTCAGTTTTTTCCACCCACTATTTTCTTGTATATTAATGACCTTCTTCGATTAACTGGAAATCCTCTCCATAGTTTTGCCGATGATAGCACATTGCATTCCACTTTCCATTTTGAGAAACGTTGCCGTGCTCAATCAACTACAACTCTCGAAAATTTGCTATCAATTCCTTAAATGCCAATCTTCAGGTAATTCTCCAGTGGGGCAAAGACAACTTAGTTGATTTCAACCCTTCTAAAACCCAGTCGTCTCTTATACCTGGCAAAAAGTATTCTTCTGCTCGTATGCTTATCTTTGGTGACACTCCGATTTCTAGGCAAAATGATACATCTCTTTTGGGGATTACCCTGACTTCTAATCTGTTTTGGCACAAGCACATTACAAATATTTCTTCCTCTGCATCTAAAAAACTTGGTTTTCTCTTTCGCTCTCGGCATTACTTTTCTTCCAAACAGCTGCTCACTCTGTATAAATCGCAAATCCACCCTGCCATGGAATACTGTTCCCACATCTGGGGTTCTGCCCCCAAAACCTCTCTCAGGCTTCTTGATTCCATTCCAAAGAGGGCAGTTAGGTTAATTAAAGATTCATCTCTAACAGAGTCTCTGCACTCGTTGTCTCATAGACGTACTGTTTCTGCTGCATGCCTCTTCTACAGATACTTCCATGGGCACTGTTCTTCTGAATTGGCTTCTATAATTCCCGCTCTCTCTTTCAAAACAGTCCGAATATGTGCCGTAACCAGCCAACATTCATTTACTGTCCACTTCAATGTCAATCACAGAACCAACTTTTCATCTTCCTCGTTTATTCATTCAACTGCCCTTTTCTGGAAAAATCTTCCTTCATACGTATTTCCTGAAAATTACAGTCTACAGAAGTTCAAGTCCAATGTCAACAAATATCTTCTTTTGTCTTCTCAACCTCCAGCCCAACCACGGTATAAAGTACTATAGGTTCTAATACCTCTCGTGTTTGGGATTTACAAAAAAATAAAATAAAATAAGAGGTCAAATTTTTTATGTTTTTTGACTTCAAAAATAAAGTACTAATAAAAAAGCGCCTCCGTAGCCAGGTGGGTAGGAGCAGCAGTGCATAGCACATGCTTTTTGATTAGACCGGGGTTCGAGCTCATGCGGAAAGGTCAGGGAATGACCACCGCATATCCCTGGAGCAATATAGCCTTAGTTGCTAATGCTCCTAAAAACCAAATAACAAGAACAAACATTTTAATAGAAACTTTTAACTTATTTATTGTACAATAAAAAAGTATAAGAATAAAATTTAAACACTTAACAAGTTAAGTATTCTTTTATATTACATGTTTTGTTGTCTTATTATAATTAGAAATTTTTATCAGTACTCAAAAAAATATTTGCACTGAAACCCCCACCCCCTTTGGGTAAGGCTCCCAGTCATGGCTGGTTTGGCCGTAGCATTAACGCGGCCCTGGCTCCATGCTAGAGTTAGATAAGCTTTTGGCCTCCACTTCCCTACATCCCTACAGACTTTCTTGTGTGAATGTAGATGCAAAATACTCACTCAGTTTGTCAGCCACCTCATCAACAATCGAATGATCGATATAAGTGGACCAATCTGATTCATCCCCTTCCTTCTAGAGTTTACATAAGTAAAGAAGTCTTTGCTGTTTTTCTTTGCATCCTTTACCAAAGATTTCTCATAATCTGTCTTCGCTTGCTTAAATTCCTTTGTGACTTTATTACAGACTAGCTTATGTGTCACCTGATAATTTATATGTATCCCTTGCATTTTTTGCCTTTGCCAAGAGCTGTCATCCATTTAGGCCTAAACCTTGAACAGTATTTCTTGGTTGGACGAAAAGCCTTGTAGCTTCTGAGATTACCTCCTTGAATGCTTCCCATTTAGAATTTGCTGTTGGTAATATCATCAGTTGGTCCCACTGTATAGAATTTCTATACAGTGGGACCTTTCCCTTTTACCCCTTATGGTAGTTACATCTTTGAGTAAATCCCACATCAGCACACTGTGATCACTGCTACCTAGTGTTTCCTTTATCTGCAGATTTTTAATGCATGAAGAATCACTGTTGATAATCAGATCAAGCATATTACTCCCTCTAATTGCCTCTCGAACATGCTGCTATAGAAAACAGTCATCCAGTAAATCCACAAAAGCCTTTCTAGTGTGTGAGTGACCAACCCACAATTCCAGTCAGTATCTGGGAAGTTAAAATCGCCCATTATAAAACAGTCTGATTTACTGGCCCACTCTGTTTCCCTGTACAGTTGTTCACTGTACTCATCAGAGTCATTAGGCCTGTAGCATACTCCTACTCTCGATTTTGCTTTCCTACTGCTTAAGTCACACCAGACTGACTCAACATTTCACTGTTAACCCATGCAGGGTCGTACTTATGAACAGGCATATGAGGTGCTAGCCTCAGGCCTTGCCATAGAGGGAGGGCCTCGCATGGCCTCTGTAATCTAAAATTTTAAAAGTGATTTCTTTTTTTAATGCCCTGATGTAAAATAGGGCCCACTTGTACTTACAATGTAAACAGAGACAGGTCAAATTTACTGAGGTGTGCATGACTCATTTCTGCAAAAGAACAGATTAATTTCCAGAATAAAGGAAAATTACTCTCTTCTAATTCTCTAATAGGGTGTAACATTAGAACACAGGTTGACCACTGCATATTTTCTGCATCAGGAATATGTCTTAATCTTTTCCACTGGCTATGAACACAAAAAAGCAGTGGATCAGCACAAATTCTTGGTGCATTATGTGAGAGTTGGTTGTAAATTTGTTACGGACACGGTAAATTGTGGAATGTCCCTTTACTCCTTAATTCATGCATTCTACAGCAGCAGCTCTATCGCCTAAAGGCCAGAGGTGCGAACAATGCATGACACAGAGTTTAATTCAGTACCATTCATTATATTTCACAGTATTTACAACATTTTTGTTTGTAATTTTTTTCTGATTATATTTATATATGCAAATTTTTTTTTTGGACTCATTTGTAACTTTAAAGGAGGCCCTGCAAGAGCTTAGCACCTCGGGCCCCAAGAAGTATAAGTACGGTCCTGCACCCATGTCAACTGAATGCACTTCTTTAGAATTTACGTTTTTCTTAACTAACAGTATAACCCCTCCTCCCTCCCTTCCTATCCTGTCTATCCTTTCTGTACACATTGTACTCCCCAGGTTCTAATTCTGCATTCCTTATATCTGTGTGACACCACATCTCTGTAATTCCAACAATATATGACTTTGATGTCTTGATCAGCACCTCAAATTCATCAAATTTATTTACTAAACTCCTAGCATTAGTGTACATGCAAATATATATGCACTTGTTTTTACCTATAGTTATCCTAATGTAGCCCATGTATTTACTTGTTCCATGATGACTCCCAGCAGTCCTGGAAATCTCCAGCACCTTGCTTTCTAGGCTGTTGCTCATTCCAATAGAATCAGTGCAAGAATCACTTTCACCTCTACCTGTATCTACTGTTAATCTATTAGTCTGTGAATTCTCCCAAGCTAGCAGTTTTCCAACCCACCTAATACTGCCTCTATAGAATCATTAAATATTTGTTGACCATTAATGGCAGTTGCCTTAAGTTTCATAACTAGGTACATTTGTTATATTGAAAGTTATAACTGATTAAGGAAAATAATAGTTTATTCCAAAGTAAGAAAATTGGTGGGCAAGAAATATTTGTTTCTGTAATTTGTGTTGGTTCTTATTTATTTAAAGAAAACTATTATTTACATTTTTTCTTTTATTTTCTAGTTCCATTGGTGTTTCAACAAACAGAAGTTCTTAAAATTCATACTCACTTAAAAGTTCAAGGCTACTGTGGTGAAATGGGTGTTGATACATGGAACAGTGATACTTGGAAGAAAGAATTTAGTGAATATCAAGTTCTGGTAATGACAGCAGATATATGCAAGAGAATTTTGCATCATGGTTTTATTCCACTATCCCGAATTCATCTTTTGATTTTTGATGAATGCCATCGAGCTGTTAAGAATCACGCATATGTTGAAATAATGAAGTGCTTTGATACTTGCCCTCAAGAGAAACAGCCAAAAATATTAGGACTGAGTGCATCAATTTTGAACTCTAAATGTAAATCTGCAGTACTAGAACAAAAAATTATAGAGGAATTAAAAGAATTGGAAACAATATTAAAAGCACATGTTGAAACTTCCAACATTGATTTGTCCAATCAGTATGGAACAAAACCAAACATGTTCTTAGTTTATTATAAGCCATATAGTCCTGATGACAGTGTAAATAAACTTATTTCAGTTATACACAGAAAAATTGGAGCATTTTCTTTCAAGCAAAGGAAATATTTTGATAAATTGTATTTTGATGCCATTGAGAATTTTGGGCCTTGTGAAATAAATGATTATTTAGGTAATCCCAAAAAGTATTTGAATAATATGTGCACTGCATTAAATAATCTGGGACCAGTTTGTTTATATTATACTGCACAAACACATTTATGTAACATTAACCGCATTTTAAGCATGGAAATGAAATGGGAGATAAAGTTTTATTTAGAAGAGCTGAAAGATCTTTTTAATAAAATTTGTAACATATTTGAAGAAAATTCTATTTGTAAAACAGGACAATTAGATACCCTACTAACATCTACGCCTCATCAGTTGTTGAAACTTTTGGAAATTTTAAAGGCCACTTATATAAAATATGGTAATCAGAATAAATTTCAAGTGTTTGCAGAGCCTCTGCAAAAGTCAACCACTGAAGAGGATAAAATTTTATGTCCTCATTCATTGTGTGCCTTAATTTTTGTTAAAAAACGTTTTACTGCCTATATACTCAATGTGTGGCTAAATAAAATCAGCAAACATTATTCAGAATATGAATTTATCAAATCATGTTTTGTTGTTGGTCATAGCAACAAAAAAGCCCATGAAAACATTTATAATCATAAAATGACATTTAAAACTCAAAAAAGGATTATTCAGAAGTTTCAGAAAAAGGAATGCAATGTTATGGTTGCTACTTCTGTTTTAGAAGAAGGTTTAAATATTCGACAGTGCAATTTAGTTATAAGGTTTGATTTTCCTGAAGAGTTTAGATCCTATATTCAGTCTAAAGGTAGAGCTAGAGTTCCAGACTCTACTTTTATTCTAATGGCTTGCTGTACTGATAAAACTGCAGTCATTAATGATGTTTATAACTTTGTGTTCACAGAAAAGGTAATGAGAATTTATTATTATTTTTTTTATTATTATTAATAATAAAGAATTTAAGTCCTTATTCTCTCAGCAGTTTCATATTTTTTAATAAATATATGTTGTACTTTTTATTGATATTGTTTAAAAATGCTTCTGAATTACAGTAGAGCATCCGTTATCCAGATTAATTAGTTAATGTCAGACACCTTCCGGATAATCGAACATAAGGAAAATTTAAATAAATTCTGTTAAAATGTATTATGGTAAAGAAAAAGATTTTAAATAGCATGAAAAAAAACGAATTTATTTAATTAAAAATAATAATAATAACCTATAGATAAATTCACATATTTGCATATGTATGTATATTTGGATAGGTATTTTACTACAAATTTTATGTGGAAAAAATTTAAAGTAATGTTCGATCGTGTTTTTGTTTCGTTTGTTGTGACCTTTTCTTTTGCTGCTAAATATCTCAAGTTCCTTAACAATATCAATTTGGTTATATCACATTTTTTCTGGTTTTCTGCTCATTTCCGTACTGTTTCTAATACCATAATAACTTCCCTACTTGTTGGCATTGAATTTTCTTCGATGGGAACTTCTCTTTCCTCTTCTTCAATATAATCCCCAGAAGTTTCTTCTTTCAAATGAGCAGAGACAATTTCATCATCTGATAACATTTGAAGCTTTCGCTCAGGGGGCATCCGATAAAAGCCATTCGTCAATGTCTTTTTCATCACAATCCTCACATCCAGGAATGATGGAAAGAATTTTAACAAATTCTTCTTTCGGGAATGAGTTCTGTTGAATATTCTCACTATATGTTGTTCTGAATCAGCCTCTGGCCAGATTTTTTGCCATCCACAGGCAAGTGTAGTTCAGAAACATCGTACCATGCTTCAGCAATCATAAAAACTTATTCCAAAATGTTCAAATTTTTATAAAACAAAATGTTACCATACCTTCTGAATCTTCATTGGGTAGAAGCAAATGTCATAATAACCTTTTTCTGTAAAACCTTTTAAAAGTCTCAATAATGCCTTGGTCGAAAGGCTGAATGAAAAATAAAACTTCAAAATTTTAATCAATGCTGTTAACATCATCTCACATGGATGGGAAGGTGCATATCTAATACACTAGAAGTAAAACTTTCCCAGTTTTTTGTGGTTTTTCTGTCTTTTTTTTTTAATTGAAGGAATAAAAAAAAAAAAATATAAACCAGTCTCGGAAAAAAGAAACATCCATTCAGGCATTTTCCTGATTTTTATACAAAACAGGAAAATTAGAAAGATTTTTAAATGCTCTCGGTTTTTTCAATTTACTGATAAGGAGCATAGGCAATCTGTGCAGCCCAGTAGCATTTTCACACATAGCAATTGTAACTTGCTGTTTTCTCATCTTAAAACCTGATGCAGACATTTCTCTTTTAGTGGCTAGGGTTTTTCTCGGTAATGCCCATCTTGTAATAAGCCCATAATAAGTCATAATAAGCCCATCTTGTCAACATTATAAATGTTTTCTTTCTTGTAATTTGCTATAACTGAAGCAAACTTACTTTTAAAGGATGCCACTGCTGATTCTTCTACAGAAAGTTTCTCACCTTGAATAACTAATTCACGTATACCATATCTCAATTTAAAGTTTTTCAGCCAACCTGTGCTTTCATTAAAATCTTCATTACCTCTTAATTTTCAATTAAAATTGAATGCTTTTTCACACAACATTGGTCCAGACACTGACTCACCTAAACTTTGCTTCTGAAGAAACCACAAATAAAGTGCACTCTCTAAAGTGGCATTTTCAGGTTTCAACGTCGTCTCTTTTCTGCCAGATCCTCCTTCACTATCCATAATCGACACAAATTGTGATATAGCATTGGAATTTTTCTTGACTTTGATGAAAATTGTTGAATTCCCCACATTAAACTCTTTGCTGAGATTTCCTAAATTTTCGCCATTTCTAATTCTATTAATAATTTCCATTTTTTGTTGCAATGTTAAAACTACATGTTTTCTTTTCATGTACATTTTATCGCAAAAAAACTGAGAAAAATAGCAAATCGTACAGTTTCGGGCCGATATTATTCTTACCGAATCTGGAGCTAAACTAAACATAATATGAAATGAAGAGAACAAAATATGTCATGGAAAATTGGGTTCACTGAAGTGAATGACTAAACTCTATCACTCATGGTTTTCGAGAAAGCCCATTAGTCCCAATCCAAAATTTCACCAGATATACGACGTAAAAAATAACAGACAGAAATTCTCTCATAACATAATAAACGTTTGTCTCAAATACTACCATTAATAAAAAAAGAAGAAAAATCAGTCTTTCAAATTATTCCGGATAACTGACGTTCTACTCTACTTTTTTGTTTTTTATAATATTAGTATTTACTGTGCTTATTTTTTTATATAAATTACTATTTTGACATTACAACAGTTTGACTCCTACCCTCACATTTTCTCAGATTTTAAGCTATGCATATATATAACACAAATAAATATATGAATATTTATATTACACAGATTTCAAATTGTTATTTAATTCATATTTCTTAACTGATTTTTTCATCCCTTAGTATTATTAATTTATAGTAGAGAAAAGTACATCAGCAAATATAACACAAAGAATTTATTGTGACATCTGACTAAATACAGTTTGTATGAAATAGACTAAGGCATTTTTTGGCTAAAGCCTCAAACTATGTGTAAGTTCACCAGAAAACAGGTTAGTGCTATTGTATCATTTTTGTACATAGTGAACTACTAAAGTAAATAAATTGGCATTGTTTTAATTATATCTCATATTATGAAAACTTTCGCAAGTTGCTATGATATTGCACTACCTCAAATAAATAATGCTTCACAAATGGAGAAGACTAATGTTACTTATTCTTGGTGGATACCATCACCCAGATGGCACCATTTAAAGGCTCATTGGCCTATCACTGGTGGGCACCCTGGGGCTGCACTATTGCAACCAAGTGTCACCTGAATATCAGTTCCACTAGCATTTTAAACTTCCAGGTAGCAAGCACAGCTTGGCATATCTAAGAGAATGTCTGCAACAGCCTCAAGGACCAAAGTAGTTGGAAACTGACATTAAAGCCCCCAGGGGCTCATATCTGGCGAGTATGGGCTTGACACACCCAGGGTCCTAAGCTGGATATCATCATTTCTTGATGATTCCTCTCTCTCTCTCTCTCAGGAATTTTTCCCAGGTAACTCAGGGAATTTTTTTTGGCTGGTGCAGCATAAGCCTCAGGCTACCTTGCACTATATGGCTAATAATAATAATAATAAGTTGCACTGTCCCCTGTAAGGCTACCACAAGAGAAGAGCAAGACCATCCAGCTCCACCAACTGGAAGTGCTTCCTGCGCAACTGTGCTAGTGATCACCCAGGAAGGAAGAAAACGCCAACGCATGAAGTGGAGCATTGAAATGAATACGTACATCATGCGAGCATACTATGAAATAACTAGGCTAGAGACTGATATGACAATGTACAGGTCATGACTACATACCAAGTGGTTGGAACGATACCCAGATATTCAGGTCACCGAACAGCGATTAGCAGACCAAAGAAGGACCATCATCACGAAGAACCTAATAGCCCCTGCCATCTTGGAAAAATCAAGCAGGATGTCAGCAATCAACTACAAAGCAGAAAGAACATGGTCAATATGGAACCAGAGGAGGAACAGCAAGAAGAAATATAACCCAGAGTAGCTGAAGTGGAAAGAGACGAAGTCATGATATCCAGAATAGAAGACGAGTGGAAGAAGGTCCTATCAGAATTTGAAGGAATGGTCCCCACAAGAACCCATGTGATACCTAAGCAGAAGCCGAATAAAATCCTGTGGAGAGTAACAGACCACCTCAATCGGCAAATAATGCCACATTACCTTGACAACAATGGTGCAATGCTGGAGACTATCCACACAGCCGTATACTGTGCTGCCATAGCAGCTACTAGGATTAATGGAAAAGAAACGAGACACCAGCAGCAGAAGAACTGAAAACAGAAGGAACCGCCAGCTTGGGAAAGAAGACTTCAGCAGAAGATAGAAGAATTAAGAGTCAAGATAGGTCAGTTAACCCAGTACCAACAGGGTAATAGAAGTAAGAAATTGATTGGAAAGGTGAAGAGCATCCTCAAGAGAGACAGCATCCACAGCAAACATGAGACCAGAAATCAGAGAATAGGAGAATACTAGGACACACTGAAGCAGAACCTCCTCGCACTCACAAGAGACTACACCAATACAAAGAGAGCTCCCAGAGGAAAATAAACAACCAAATCTTTGATGAGGACCAAAGAGCCTTCTACAGGAAACTGAATGAAGATGAGAAAGCAGGAAATGGACCACCCGAGAAGAAGACGATCAAAGAGTTCTGGGGAAATATCTGGAGCAGTGAAGTAAGACATAACAGTAGAACACCCTGGATAGAAGTAGAACGGAAGAAAACCAAGGGCATACAAGAGATGAGAGAGTGGGAGATTTGAGAAGTAAAACAGTCAGTCAGGAACACCCACAACTGTCGAACCCCAGGAATTGATAACATCCACAACTACTGGTACAAGAAGCTCACCTGTACATACAAGCACCTAGCAAAGCAGTTCACTTGAATGATAAGGCACACAGAGATAATCCCGAAGTTTCTCACGGAAGGAGTCACATATCTGAAGCCTAAAGATGAAGATACAAGAAACATGGTAAAATACAGACCAATCACCTGTCTCCCAATGATGTACAAGATCCTGACCAGCTGCATAACCAAAAAGATATCTGACCACTTAGAGAGTCAGAATATAATGGCCGAACAGCAGAAACGATGCAAGCGGAGGAGCAAAGGATGCAAGGAGCAATTAACTGTAGATGCTGCAGTTATGGAGCAAGCCTGCAAGAAGCACCACAACATATACACGGCCTACGTCGATTACTGCAAGGCCTTCGACTCCGTGCCTCATAGCTGGCTAATAGATTATTATTTTATATATTATTATTTTTTTTTTGTTAGCGCATCAGCTTCTATGGCCATATTGCACCTCCCAAAGTTTTTGTATTTTACTGTGATCCAAGCCTGAGGCGGGAATCGAACCCGCGACCTTTGGGTTGCCAGGCAGGCAGTTTACCTACCTGGCTAGCCCGGTCGGCCTGGTTAATAGAGGTGCTGAACATCTACAAATTCAATCCGATGACAAACTTCCTAGGAGAAACAATGGTGAAATGGAGTACTACCATTAAGGTTGAGAACATCACAACCACACCAATCTCCATCAGAAGAGGAATCTTTCAGGGAGATGCTCTGAGCCCACTGTGGTTCTGGATAGCACTCAACCCGCTATCCACCATGCTCAGCGGCAACAAGTATGGATATGACCTCGAAGAAAGAACCTGTACACCCTTTACCCACCTGATGTACATGGATGACATCAAGTTCTACATGGCAACCGAGAAGCAACTCCAGCAACTACTCCAGATCACCGAAGAATTCAGCAAGGACATCAGGATGGAATTTGGTCTAGACAAATGCAAGACCCACGCATTGCACCAGTGAAAATTAGTTGGCCGAAACTACCAGCTGCTGACTGGTAAAGAGACCGAAGCTATGATAGAAGGAGAGACCTACAAATACCTAGGGATGATGCAGGCTCAGCAGTTAGAGCATAAGGAAATCAAGAAATGCTTGACCGAAAAATATCATCAGAGACTCAGAAGCCTGCTGAAAGCAAAATTGAACGGAGGGAACACAGTTAAAGCCATAAACACCTATGCAGCTCCAATACTAACATACACCTTGGGGTCATAGATTGGACTAACATGGAGCTAGAAGATATCATGCAAAGGACAAGAATAATGATGACCAAGAGCTGCCAACACCACCTGAAGTCAGCAGGAGAGACTAACAATAGCTCGGAAAGAGGGAAGAAGGGGCCTGATAGACCTGATAGAGCAACAGAAAACAGAAAACAGCGATAGTTAACCTGAAGGATTCCTTCAAGAACAACACAGCACCACTCCACCAGGCCATAAGGAGGATAGATAAGTGGTACAACCTAAGCAAGGAACCCCCTCTCATCTAGATGGCACAAGAAACAAAGTTAGAAAAATGGGCAAAGAAGACATTCCACGGCAGACACTACAGTGACCTCCATCAAGATCACATCAATAACATTACTTCCAATGCATGGCTACAAGCAGGACGCTCTTTCCCAAAACTGAAGGATTCATGCTGGCCATCCAAGACCAGGTAATCAACACCAGAAACTATAGAAAATACATTTCAAAGGAGCTCGGAATGTCAGATGACACATGTCGACGATGCCACCTGGCCTCAGAAACGATCCAACACATCACCGCGGGGTGCAAGGTGATCACCCCAGACTGAGTACACTCATAGACATGACCAGGTAGCCAGGATAATACATCAGAAGCTAGCAAGGAAATACCAGTTGATCAAAGAAAGTGTACCATACTACAAGTACTAACCTTAGGCAGTACTAGAGACTAGAACCCACAAGCTGTACTGTGACCACACCATAATAACGGATAAGACCATTCCGCACAACAGACCGGACATAACCTTTGTGGACAAGATGGAAAAGGCTACCTACCTGATTGACATAGCAGCGCCCAACACTAACAATGTCCAGAAAACCCATGAGGAAAAAATTAGGAAGTACACGCACCTGAGACACGAGGTCAAGGAGATGTAGCATATGCAAGAAGTATCGACCATCCCGATCATCGTATCAACTAACGGTATGGTGCCAAAGACTCTACATAGCAGTCTAGCAGCAATAGGTCTCCCAGAGAACACCTACAAGGAACTCCAGAAAGTCGCAATCCTGAACATCTGCAGGATAGTCAGAGATTTCCTCAACCAACAGTAACACCAAACATTACAACCACCCTGTGTACTTGGTAGCAGTACCCATTACGGAGTGGAATCCCCCAATCAGGGAGAAATAATATATAATAATAATAAAGTGCTTTAATTTTAATCAAAGTTCAGTTAATAGGTTGACTGATAATCATGTAAAATTAGCTTTATTAATTCTTTCATAAACATTCAAGTATGGCTAAAATAAATGAAACTGAGTGTCATATGAAGCTGGATTAAGTTGAATTGAAGTACATTTTTAAGGTTTTTGCCAATAACAATTTTTCAAACAATTTCAAACAGTTGCTTAATAATTTAGTATTAAGGTAAGTGATAAACAGTATCTTTAATTTTATAAAATACATTAATATAAATATTCAATTCATTTACTGCCAAAAAAAGTGTTTGGAGTCTAGGTACTGAGGTAATTTGATTCAGATGTTTAGGGCTTTTAATGGATTGAGCAAGCTTAATGCTGCTGCCTTTTTCGTCCTCTTGCTCAGACTATATATATATGAGAGGGCATAAATTCAAATTGAGGAAGGATAGATGCAGGATAGATGTGCAGAGGTTTGCCTTCAGTTAGTGATTAGTTGATTGTTGGAGCAAATTTCTAAAGGTTGTTATGGAAATTGATAGCTTGAATAAATTCAGTGAAGAACTAGAGAATTTATTGGATTGGAGGGGATGGACAGGTGAATTTTGCTAGCAGCAATAAAAAGGTGACTATCCCTTCGTTTAAGACAATGGTCAGGTCACACCTTGAGTACTGCATTCAGGTCTAGATACCTCATTTTAGTAAGGATGGAGAACTGCAGGAATGAGTACAGAGAAGGGCAATGAAATTGTTGAGGGGAACAGAGGGTTGCTGTTACCAATAAAGGCTTAAGTCCTGCAAATTGCAGTGTCTGGAGACTAGGTACCTGCAAGGTGATCTGATTGAGGTGTATAAGGCCTTGAATGGTTTGAGCAAGCTCAGTGCCAATGGTATTCTTCCTTTTGTTCAGATTCTGTGCCTGAGGGGGCATGAATTCAAATTGAGCAAAGACAATTGTAGAATAGATGTGCAGAAATTTGCCTTTAGACAGTGGGTGGTTGATTGCTGGAACAAACTTCCATCTGTCGTGGAAGTTGATAGCTTAAATAAATTCAAAGAAGAACTAGACAAACTTTTGCAGCGAATCGATAGGTTTTCAAAATGGGAAGGTTTTTTTTTTTTTTTTTTTGGCTGATGCTGTATAAGCTTACTTTCTTGCATCATATGCCACTGCTATTGTTAATGCTAATATGGAAGGGGTTTTTTTGCTGATGCTATATAAGCTTGCTTTCTTGCATCATGTGCTGCTGCTGCTACTACTACTAATAAAAAAAAAGGTTTTGGATCAAGTAGTTTTGCACAGTTTACTCATTTTGTTATGCTGAGATATACAAAATGGGCTGCATCAGCTTTTTGAAGCAGTTTTTAATGTTGATTTATTGACAGGTCAACATATTTTCTGATTTTACCCCAGGGGCTCACATCTGGTGAGTATGGGCTTGGCACACCCATCTGAGCTGATCATCATCATTCTTCTCTTTTTTAGTGATTCCCTTCTACTTCTGTAAACATCCAATCTCAATGTGCCATTAGCTCAAATGTTCCATTTTTTGGGGTGCTGTTATTTTGACAGTCTACTGTAATTCATGATTTAATTTAATAAGCTGGTAACAAAAACGAGTCTTCGACTTTCATATGCACACAGCATAAACCAATGTCATTATTTTCTGTAATCTGCCATATTGCCCATTCATTTCTCTAATAACTGCATGGCAATATAATATCCATTGCTTCGGTTTCAGTATACAGGATATGAATAGCTTGTGTGATTTTTTATAAAAGAAATAATAGCATTCAGTTTTAATTAAATTTGGCTTGACAAATATTTCTAAAACAGCCAAATATAAGAGCTCACAAAAATCTCTCCACTGGAATAAGTTGTTATTTGATGAATAGATGTTGTGAAGGTGCTTTATGCATATAAACAAATCTACCTAAAAGTGGATCACATCCCAATTCATATTCTAGGACACTAATTTGTGAATTTTTTAGGTCTAGAGTGTAGTGTTTTTTTCCTTATTCCATGATAGATGGTGTGATTTATATAAATATTATTTATAATTTATTTTATTGTTTAAAATTGATTTTTTATCATGGTTTCTTTTATAATGGCTTACAACTTTAATATAGATGCTCTTGGAAAAATGTAAGAATAGGATAAATCCAGCTGGAGATGAGAATGAAACTCTTGTAGCAGATTCGCTTCTTCCTCCATATATGCCAGTTAAAGAAGATGGTGCACCTCGTATTACAATGACTTCTGCAATTTCTGTGATAAATTGGTAAGTCTTATATATTTATAGAGTGCCATAATTTTTGTATGTAATCTAAACTTACTGTTGTTTTAAAACTGGACGCAATCATATTTAATATTATTTGTTATGACTAACTTATAGGTTAGTGCAAAAGCATCATTTTAATGTAGCCATCTACCAAAGTAGTTAAATTAAGTAATTAAATTGGCATCATTTTGGTTATATCTCATATTGTGAATGCCACAACGAGTTGCCATGATATTGTACTACCTTGAGAAGACTACTGTTACTTATTCTCAGTGGACACCACCACCCAGACAGTACTGTTTGAAATGTGGTATGGGATAAAGATATCTGTTATCCTCATACTATCCCTATTAGACTTAGGAAAGCAAAAAAGATGTAGGAAGGTGATATTAGGAGAGGAAGAGGAAGAAATGCCATCGAAGGAAGAAAGGGACAGTTACGCCTTCATTTCACACTACTCGAAACCTCATAAATATAAATTCCTCGAATAGGCAACACTTACACTTTCTCAGTAGAGAAGATTGTTGTTACCTATTCTCATTGTACTACCTTGAATAAGTAACACTTCACCAGTGGAGACGACTACTGTTACTTATTCTCAGCGGATACTACCACCCAGACGGCACCATTTCAAAGCTTGTTAGCTTCTCCTCGGTGGGTGGGCAGGTACCCTGGTGTTGCAATAGTGACAACCCAGTTATGAAGTATAACTTCACAATATGAGAGATGCCTGATGGTGTGACAATGACAAATTAATTAATTAATTTAACTACTTTGGTAGATGGCTACGTTAAAATGATGCTTTTGCACTAAGCCATATGTTAGTCATTCTACCTTGTAGCACGAGCCCTTGGCCCTTGAATATTTTATAGTCTATATCAATGCACACCATCAGGCATCTCTCATATTGTGAAGTTATACTTCATAACTGGGTTGTCACTATTGTAACACCAGGGCCCACCCACCAAGGAGAAGCCAAGCTTTGAAACGGTGCTGTCTGGGTGGTGGTATCTGCTGAGAATAAGTAACAGTAGTCTTTTACACTGGTGAAGTGTTACTTATTTGAGGTAGCACAATACCATGGCAACTCGTTGTGAAGGCATTCACAATATGAGATATAACCAAAATGATGCCAATTTAATTAATTAATTTAACTACTTTGGTAGATGGCTACATTAAAATTATGCTTTTTACACTAACCTATACGTTAGTCATTCTACCTCATAGCATGAGTCCTTGGCCCTTAAATATTTTATATTATTTGTTATTTGCAAATGATATAATAAAATACAGGGTGACATGTTTATAAGCAGCTCATACAATTATATTGCATAATTCTACATTAAAATGAATACAGGTAACCCTTGTATAACATGGTAGTTAGGTTCCTATAAAATCTTGTGTTGTGCAAAACAGTTATATGGGACTAAGAATGAATACAAAAAGGAGGAGCTACATTCCAAAAGCTAAAAAAATACCATTTTTTTTATAACTATCGGAAACTTAATTTTTATTAAAAATAGTAATAACTGAACAAATGTCTTACAAACTGTGATACATATATGTCAGATTATGTGCGTTCATTTAATTCTCTTCCTCTTCATTGCTGCTAAGCACAATCATAACATTTTCTCTGTTGCAGAATATTTTCACCTTCTGAACTTTCTTCTGCAATGTCTAGATTTCACGATCCTCTGCTCTCTTTAAAATATCAGTAGTCTGGGTTTGTTTGCTTTTGCTTGATAGATCTTTGTAAATTTCATGGTATAGAGCTAAGCATTTTGGAAGCTCCCTTTTGAACTTGGTGTTCCTTCCAGTCGAAGGATCTGCATTGTTTGTTTGTTATTTGGTTTTTACGAGCATTAGCAACTAAGGCCATATTGCTCCAGGATATGCGGTGGTCATTCCCTGACCTTTCCGCATCCTCCGTATTTGGTGGTGACGGGCTCGAACCCCAGTCTAATCAAGAAGCGTGTGCTACGCACTGCTGCTCCTTCCCACCTGGCTACGGAGGCGCCCGGGTCTGCATTGAAAAAAAAATAAGATTCTAATTGCTCGGCTAAGTTTATGCCTTCCCTTAAGCTTTTTAGTATAAAATTTGGAACTTCAGGATTTTTGTCTACGCTATCATCCTCTGAATTGATCTGAATTAACTCTGATGCCATTCACCAAATCTGCTTCACTAGCCTCTTTTTCTACCAGTAATTCTTGAACGTCTTCGGTAGTCATATCATCAAAACCTGCCCCTCCTACCAACTTAGCAAGTTCTACTGTCGCACCAATTCCGTTTTCTGCTGGTTCATTCAACCATATTTTCTGAATGAACTGTCTCTGGCCACACATTTTTCCAACACGCATTCAATGTTGATGGTTTTACTTCTTTTAATGATAAAGCTATAATTCCGATATCAGAATTGAAAAATGTTTCCCTGCCTCCATCACGTCAGCAGATTTGGAATCAATGTTTTCCAAAATCCATTGTAACAATTTTCTGATATAATGAGTTTTAAAGATAGATATAATTCCTCAATCTAATGGCTGAATTAAAGAAGTTGTGTTAGGTACTAGGAACATTACTTCAACGTTTGGATGACTTAAATCTTTTGGATGGCCTGGCAAGTTATTCAATAGCAACGAAACTTTGAGGCGCCTCCGTAGCCAGGTGGGCAGGAGCAGCAGTGCATAGCACATGTTTCTTGATTAGACCGGGATTCGAGCCCGTTATTTGTTGTTGTTGTTATTTGGTTTTTTTTAGGAGTACAGGTAACCCTCGCTATTCGCGGGGATTACGTTCCTGAGAAATGCCGCGAATACCGAAAACGCGAATACTGAGTTATGGCTCCCATAGTAATAAAGGGGTTCCTTTCCAAAGTATGAAATATATAAGAAAAACTAGTCTAAAATTTTGTCTATGTATGTATTATATGTACCTTCATAATATGACTATATACAAAGACAGTACATAGTGAAATGCAAGCATATGGCATCGAAATGAAAATAAGAAACAATTTAATATTAAATGTAATATTTATTAGAAATTTCAAACAAATCTTTCAAACCAGCGTCTTTGCTAGCTAAAAAACCTATCCCGCCAGTGCTATCACCAGTTTCGCTAAAGCGTTGATAAGGAGTTTTGCGTTTTCACGAATGATGAGTGAATTTAACGGAATTTTATTTTGAGTTCGGTCTTCTATCCACAGATTTAAAGCTTTTTCCATTTTTTCTAATTTAACATCACGAGTTACAGAGCAAATTTTTGAAGCAATTAGCGCGTTTTCACGGACACTACGGCGGATTTTTTCTTCCGATTTCTTGATTGATCGTACCGTTGACTCATTGATTTTATAATGTTTTGCCACTGAGGAATTAGAAATTTTATCTAATAACTCAATTTTATTCGCTAATGTCATCACCTTCTTTGATATTTTCACATTTCTCTTGTTATTCGTAGTGATATTTTTGTAGGGGTTAGAAAGAACTTGTCCACAACAGTCACTTTCTTCCGTTAACACACTCGAAAAAGTCTGTTTTTCACCGCAAAATGGTAGATTTATCACTTTTGTAAGCATATCAATTTATAAATTGATAAATTTATTCAATTTATAAGCATATAAATTAAAAGCAAACGACGAAACCTTCCATAACAAGCACATAACACATATTGAACAAGGATTAGCGAGAAACATTCACGCTCGCGATTTTGTCACCCCTCTCCCCCCACCCACTGAGCGCTGTTTTGACCGGGAAAGATAATTTTAGCAACGCCCATGTTTTTTTATGGCGGAAAATATTCACGGCGCTTTAAAATTCACATTTTTTAGGTTTCATTTTATATTAAATCGGCGATCGCGAATACGCGAAACCGCGAATACAGATACCGCGAATAGCGGGGGTTTACTGTATTAGCAACTAAGGCCATATTGCTCCGGGGATATGTGGTGGTCATTCCCTGACCTTTCCACATCCTCTGTATTTGGTGGCTCACAGGCTCGAACCCCGGTCTAATCAAGAAGCACCGCCTCCGTAGCCAGGTGGGAAGGAGCAGCAGTGCATAGCACACGCTTCTTGATTAGACCGGGATTCGAGCCCGTCACCACCAAATACTGAGGATGCGGAAAGGTTCAGGAAATAACCACTGCATATCCCGGAGTAATATGGCCTTAGTTGCTAATGCTCCTAAAAACCACCACCACCAACAACAACAACAACAACAAAACTTTGAAATCTAGATTTTTCTGCTTTAAATAGTTTTCCACAGCTGGCAAAAAACAATTTAGAAACAGAAATTCTTTAAATAAATAGGCAATTACCCAAGCTTTTTTATTTGCTTTCCAATATACCAGTAATGCATTTTTATTTACACCTTTAATTGCTGGTTATCTGGTTTTTTTTTTTTTTTTTTTTTTTTTTAGGAGCATTAGCAACTAAGGCCATATTGCTCCGGGGATATGCGGTGGTCATTCTCTGACCTTTCCGCATCCTCCGTATTTGGTAGTCACGGGTTCGAACCCCGGTCCAATCAAGAAGCGTGTGCTACGTACTGCTGCTCCTGCCCACCTGGCTACGGAGGCGCCACCTTTAATTGCATGAGGATTAGTGGATCTATAAACTAGCATAGGTTTTATCATGTAATCTCCTGATGCATTACTGCACATAAGTAACATTATACGATCCTTTGATGCTTTAAAACCTGGTGCAGTTTCCTTTTTTTTTTTTTTTTTTTCTTTGAAGTAAACATTCTGTTGGGCATTTTATCCAGCAAAGACTTGTCTTGTTGTTGGCATTGAAAACTTGATATGGCGTGTATCCGTGGTCTTCAGTAATTTTTTGAAATTTCTCTCCATATTCCTTAGCAGCTACATTATCAGCTGATGCACTTTCTCTTTGAATTCTTATGTTATGTAATGAGAAGCAGTTTTTAAATCGCTCAAACCAACCTTTACTCGCAAGAAACTCTGAGTTAACAAAAGATTCTCCATTTTCTTTTAAATGGTTATAAATTTCTAGTGCCTTTTTGTTTAATTACATTGCTGTGTAATGGATCCATTTTTTACTGCTATCATCAATCCAAATACTGAGTGCTTTTTCCATTTTCTCAATTATTGCTGCTTGGGGACAAACTATGATATTTGTGGAAATTAAAGATCCTGCAGCAACAGCAGTTCTAATAGTTCTAATTTTCTGTTCATTTTTCTTTATGGTCTGGATTTTTGCTTCATTTAAATTTAAGCTTTTTGCAATGTATGGTACCTTTTCCCCTTTTTAAGATGATCCAAAATTTGTATCTTTGATTCTAGAGAAATACAGTTTCTTAGGGCAGGAATTTAATTCACAAAAAATAAATTATTCCTATACGGTTCTTGAGAACAAAGTTTAGTAATACATACCCGGAAAAATTTATAAACAATCAAATAATAATCAAAATAACCTTACAAAAACCTTAAAAGTGATGAACTGTATACTTCAAAGTCACAATTTTTTATGGGTCTTGAACAAGCATAAGTTCAACAGCATAGAACCTAACGTGAAGATTTCCCAACAAAATAAAATATGGGGGATTTCCCAACAAAATAAAATATGGGGGGATTTCCTAACAAAATAAAATATGGGGATTTACCAATAATTTTTTTTGCATAACGACTAGCAAGTCAACAGCTGGGATTCACAAAAAAGAATGGAAATGTTGAAAAATTACATCCAATATAATAGCAGGATTTTCCCCACACAAAAGCTCAAAAATACCGTGTTATGCAAGGTTTGCCACAATTCTCTAACCATCTTACTGTGTTATGTGAGGATTGCTGCAAATTATCAATTTTGTTAGAGCGAAACTGTGTTGTAAAAGTACCGTGTTATATGGGGATTGTCTGTACTTACAAATAGGATATGGTAGGATGTCAGTTATCCCAGCTTGTCTTATCTGTAATGCAATTTATCTAAAGTGCTCAATAAAATGGTAGATAGCACTATCCACAAGCACTATGCATGCATTAGTTAAATTGTTTTAACAATAATGAATATTTAACTTAAATGTATTAAGAAGGCTGAACTTGCAATTGTTTAACAATATCAAGTGCAAATCTGAAATGATGACTTGTTTTAAATTTTTTTTATCACTAGTAATAGTATTCATCTGTATCAAAGGAAAGTTTTTGCACAAAACTCTTGCAGAATGAGAATTTTTTTCTTGTGAGAATTTGGCTTATGATAATGTATTTAGTGTTAGTATTAGTAATGGCCATAATATGGCCATTACTAACACTAACAAAAGAAGTCTTAGGTTTATGCTGCACCAGCCAAAAAAAACAAAAAGGAGTAAAATAATAAAAATAAAATAAAATAAATAAATAATAAAAGAAAAGGAAATACACAGCCTATGCACTTCCCTCCTCCCATAGGTAACTATCCAGCTACCCTTTGAATTTCCCCAAACTATCAGCCTCAACCTGGAATAATTTATTCCAGTAATTTATAACTCGCTGGTTAAAATAAAACTTCCTGCAATCCAAACTAAACATCTCCCCCCCATAACTTGAATTTATCGCCCCTATTTCTAGAATCATTTATAACTGTGAAAATTTTGTCCTCATTCATTTTTACTTATGCCTCTCAAAGTCTTAAACATCTCAAGCAAGTCTCCTCTAAGGTAAAAACTGTGCGACCCACATATTCAGTCTTTCTTCATATGGACACCCCTTTGCCGATCTCACCAGACAAGTTACCCATCTCTGGACACTTTCAAGAAGATTGATGTCTTTTTTAGGTGCAGTCTCCATACTTGAACACAGTATTTCAAGTGTGGTGTAACAATAGCCTTATATAATGGAATTATGATATCCTTATTTCTACTAGCAAATGTTTGATAAATCTTCGATAGGTCACCATGGGCCTTTTTTGTAGACTGTCTGCAGTGCTCAGAGAACTTCATGTCCCTTTCTTCCACTACTGACTTTAGTTCAACTTCACCAAGTGTATAAGTTATTTTGGGGGTTACTGTTCCCCAGGTGCAATACCTTACACTTTGCTGGATTAAAGCATAGCTGCTATTTTTCTGACCATCCCTGAAGTCTATCTAGGTCACTCTGCAGAAACGCTGCTTAGCGGTGATCATTAACTATTCTACCAATATTTACATCATCTGCAAATTTAGACATCATGCCCTCCATCCCTTCATTGATGTCAATTAAGAAAAACAAAAACAACAGTGATCCTAATACTGATCCTTGGGGAACCTCACTTCTTACATTAACCCAATCTGAGGAACAACCATTTCTCACAACCCTCTGTCTCCTGCCCTGAAGCCATCCTACTATCCATCTAAGGATTTTCCCTGTGATTCCAAACCTGTTCCAGCTTAAAAAGTGACTGCTCATGTGGGACTGAGTCGAATTCTTTGCTAAAAACACGATGTCGAAATTATTCCCTAAATCCAGCTCATGAGTGACCCTGTCAAAAGAGCTAACCAGATTTTTTAAACATGATTTTCAATTTACAAAACCATGCTGTGTATCCTTCAGAATTCCATTTCTGTCTGAATGATCCTGAATTCCACCCTTGATCATTTCCTCCATGATTTTCCCTACTATTAAAGTTAGCCTGACTGGTCTGTAATTTCCCATATGCTCTTAGAACTGTCTTTATGTATTGGCAATACAAGGTACTTTTCCAATCCAACAGAATCTCTCCTGAGTCCAGTGATACTGTCATAATTAGCCTTAATGGGATTTTAAAGGATTATAATTTTAAAGGATGCAGAAAGTTCAATACACTCACTTGCTGCATCCTTTAAAATTATAGGGTATATGCCATCAACCCCAGCAGACTTACTTGCCTGTAGACTTGAAAGTTTTTTCATTAACTAATCATGTGAAATTTCAATATCATTAATTACATATTTTTCAACTTCACTCTCATAATTTGTCATTGACATAAAGAGTTTTTCTTCTGTAAATATCGATGCAAAGTAACTGTTGCATTCATCTGCAAATTCAGCTGGAGTATCTAATACTATTCCACATCCTATCTGATTTGTCCTTATCTTGTTTGCATTTATATATGTGAAGAATATCTTATCTGCACTCTTTGCTCTTTTTACCAGCGATTTGTCATAATCTGCCTTTGCCAGCCTATCCTTCTCTGTGGTGCTATTACAGATCAATTTGTAGCTGTTTTAGGCTTCATTACTCTTTGTTGCGCTGTATCTTTTCCATGCCCTCTTTTTCTGCTCAAGTAATCTGAGAACTTCATCATTCATCCAACTTGGAATCCTCCTCATGGAATATTTTTTTAATGGTATATATGCATTCATGCATATGTACCATTAACAGCTTCTGTGGTGAATGTTTTAAAGGTATGTCATAATTCAGTTGTATTTGCTCCCTGTGGAATATCTGTCCAGTTAATAGAGGCCATGTAGCAATTAATTTCCTTTCCTGAAATTATAACATATTCCTTTGCCTGTAACTATTAGCATCAGCATTAGTAGAGGCATATGATGCAAGAAACGAAGCTTATATAGCATCAGCCCAAAAGAAAAAAAAAAAAAAAAAATCTTCCCATTTCACCCATCCATTTGCTCCAAATGCTTGTCTAGTTCTGCCTTGAACTTATTTAAGTTGTCAACCTCCACTACGACAGATGGAAGTTTGTTCCAACTATCAACAACTCTGGCTAAAGGCAAATTTCCGCACATCTATTCCACAATTGTCTTTCCTCAATTTGAATTTATATCCCCTCAGATGAGTAATCTGAGCAAGAGTAAGAATCCCATCAGCATTGAGCTTGCTCAAACCATTCAAGGCCTTATACACCTCAGTCATATCACCTTACAGGGGCGCCTCCGTAGCCAGGTGGGAAGGAGCAGCAGTGTGTAACACATGCTTCTTGATTACACTGGGGTTCGAGCCCATCACCACCAAATACGGAGGATGCAGAAAGGTCAGGGAATGACCACCGCATATTCTCGGAGCAATATGGCCTTAGTTGCTAATGCTCCTAAAAACCAAATAACAAACAAACAAACAAACCTTACAGGTGCCTAAGTCTCCAGATGCTGCAATTTACAGAACTTAAGCCTTTCTTGGTAACAGCAACCCTTTGTTCCATTCACTAAACGCGTTGCCCTTTTCTGTACTTATTCCAGCAGCTCTACATCCCTCCTAAAATGAGGCCTCCAGACCTGTGTGCAGTACTTGAGGTGTAGTCTGACCATTGCCTTGTACAAAGGGATAATCACCTCCTTATCCCTGCTAGCAAACTTCCTGTATATATCATTGACAAGACCCCATGAGCTGCTCTTGCAGCCTGTCTACAGTGCTCAGAAAACTTCATTTCTAGTTGCACAATTACTCCCACGTCTTTTCATTCTCCACTACCCTGAGTGCAGTACCGCACAGTTGGTACGTTACTCTGGAGTTACTGTTACCCATATGCAGTATTTTACATTGTTTAATGCTAAACTTTAGTTGCCACTTTTCAGCCCATCTGCCCAACTTTTCTTGATTCTGTTGCAGTAGTATACTGTCATTAACAACTGTGCCAACCTTTGTATCATCTGGAAACTTGGACATTTAGCCTGACATACCTTCATCAATATCATTGTTAAATATAGAAAACAAATGGACCCAACACTGAAACCTGGGGGACTCCACTAATAACATTAGTCCTTGAAGAGCAGTGGCCATTGTTTACCACTCTCTCTATTCTCCCACTCAACCATCCCATTATCCATAGCAGCTATTTGCTATTAATGCCACCCTGGAAAACAAAACAAAACTTTCACTTGTCCACCGCAAATAAAATTTTCTTGCAAAAGCGTAAGCAAAATTGAGGAGATACTATGAGCAGTTTATGGGAGTGGAACAGTGAAAAAGTTGTGCTTTTGGATAAAGTTGTTTCACTGGCTAACTCATCAATTAGCCAAAAATAAACATTAACATCTTTACTGATCATTTTTATAATGTTCAAAACTTCTGTAAGTACCTTTCTCATAGTTTCCCTATCTCAAGTTAACTCCTGTACCATCATTTGTACACTAAAATGTCCATCTATGAATCAAAGTATGCACTCTCTGCATTTCCTAGTTCTGTGAATTTTAAAATGACCACTTCTTTCACGTTTCACAACCTGCGAACATTAAAAATTCTAGCCTTTGTCATTGCTTCATCAACTGCTGTTAATATTACCATAGTATCATTTGTCTTGCACTTTTGCCTGACTTTGCCCAAAACTCAATCATTTATTATTATTGTGACCAGCAATCGCTCATTTTTCAGGTGGTACTCATGAATGCTCTCTTGTTTTTATTTAATTTTTTAGGAGCATTTGCAACTCTGGCTATATTGTTCCAGGGATATGCGGTGGTCATCCCTGACCTTTCCACTTCCTCCATATTTGGTGGTCACAGGCTCGAACCCCGGTCTAATCAAGAAGCGTGTGCTACACACTGCTGCTCCTGCCCACCTGGCTATGGAGGCACCAAAATGCTCTCTTACTATCAATGCAATTGCTTTTCAAGGGCTGGGATGATTGTTTTGCAGCTGCAGTATAAGCAAGCACATATATGTTTGAACACATCCATAATATTTTATAATGTTTGAACAACCTCAAACCAAACTATAAAGGCATTCTGAGAACATCATTATTGCACTTCATATCCTTTATATTAACTTAATTGATCTTGTATATTTACTTTTTAAAATACAGAATCTATTTTTCCCCTGCCATATAGGATGTGTATTTAGTATATTATATTTTTATGTATAGTATATTTGAATTCATCATTCCATAGTATCTTTCAGTCCCAAACTGACAAAAAAAAAAAGTATGCTAATACTGCTATTTCCTCATTCCTGAACAGAACCTATTTTTTCCCTGCTTTCTGGAATATTATTCCAGCTTATCATTTAAGGACTGATTCAAAGTAGTTACAGGTATGGAGCTGGATTTTATTACTTCATTATTTTGTTGAAATTGTAGTTATTTTAGATGGAATTTATTTTATTATCTGAAGAATTAATGTTTTAGGTATTGTGTAAAATTACCTTGTGATATGGCAACAGAATTAGTACCAAGGTGGAAAGTTGAAAAAGCAGGTGAATTAGACTCTCCAAACTACAAATGTACCATTTGGTTGCCGATAAATTCTCCATTAAGGATACCTGTGGAGGTAGGTTTAAATGAATGTGTATTTAAATTAGTTTATAATATGAAATTTTTAATGCTTTTTAGGGTCATGAGCATATACACTTAGTGATCACTGAATTATGACCACTTGTCTAATATTGTGTCAGGCCGCTGTTAGCATAGATAACAACTGATATTTGCCCAGGCATTGACTCCACTAGTTGTCTGTAGGGATCTGCAGCCATGCTGTCTGCAAAGTTTTCCACAGTGTCGGATTAGATAATGGTTGTGTGTCCGTATGCCTCACTTCCCATTCCAAAACATCCCAATTCGAAGTGTTAAATTTAATTGAGGTCAGGTGAATTTGGAGGCGCCAATCAAAATATCTTCACTGTATTTCTTGACCCACCTGTGCATAGTTAGGGCCTGATGACAGTGTGCATTATTATCTTGGAAGATCCTATTTCTGTCAGGGAAAAAATGAAAAAATGCAACATGGCAGAGTACACATGGTCTCCTGAGAGCTGCTGGAAGACCACAGCAGTGAAATGCTGGTCCATATGCAGCAGGGGGACCTAGTTCTTTCCAGCAAAACATGCCTTATATTAAGCAACCACTATCACCTGCCTAAATAGTGGGCACCATACACGATGGGTGCATGGGCTCTTGTTGCTTGCGATGGTGTCCGTCGGCACATTGCACCAGGTATTTAGATTCATTTGACCAGCACACTTGTTTCCAGTTCTTCAGTGTCCAACCAGCATGTTGTTGACAATACTGAATTTGCTGTCAATGATGATCAGTTGTGAGGAGAGGGTGTTTCTTGGGTCATCTTTTGTTGAATCCCATACATGCGTGTGAGCAGCGCATCAACATTTGGAATATTGTTCTTGCATTCCCCATATTGTATTGTGATGTCATCTGCTGCACAGTGATCTGCCATTGAGCCCGTAAAATGCACTCTGCACCCTTCGCACACTACAAACAACATCCATCTTGCATAATCTTTACAGGTCTGTTGGAGGAAGGTGGTTTGACCTGTTTGACACTGTTCTTTGTACACCTTAATCACAGTGGGCTGTGAGCAGCAGACAAGACATGCTGTTTCTGATATGGAAGCACCTAATGCACGAGCTCCCACAATCATGCTCTTCTGAAACTCTGTGATATCTTTACTGTGTCCTATAACTGCTACTTTATCAATATGACTTGCTCAACCACTGCCCTAGTGTACAAAGCTGTTCAGCTTTTTATACTGTGAGCTATGTGGCATAGTCCATTATTGATGGGGTGGTCACAATTCAGTCACTGAGTGTATATGCGTAATGTGCCTATTGTCCTCACAGTGACCATCCATCCATCCATCCACCTGTCAGTCTGTCTGCACGTAATAAACTCAGTATCTAGTGGATGGACTATCATGAAATTTTATTTTTGGGACTTATATTTTATTTATTTATTTATGTACAGCAAACCCCCGCTATTCGCGGTATCTGTATTCGCGGTTTCGCGTATTCGCGATCGCCGATTTAATATAAAATGAAACCTAAAAAATGTGAATTTTAAAGCGCCGTGAATATTTTCCGCCATAAAAAAACATGGGCGTGGCTAAAATTATCTTTCCCGGTCAAAACAGCGCTCAGTGGGTGGGGGGAGAGGGGTGACAAAATCGCGAGCGTGAATGTTTCTCGCTAATCCTTGTTCAATATGTGTTATGCGCTTGTTATGGAAGGTTTCGTCATTTGCTTTTAATTTATATGCTTAGAAATTTAATAAATTTATCAATTTATAAATTGATATGCTTAAAAAAGTGATAAATCTACCGTTTTGCAGTGTAAAACAGACTTTTTCGAGTGTGTTAACGGAAGAAAGTGACTTTATTGTGGACAAGTTCTTTCTAACCCCTACAAAAATATGACTACGAATAACAAGAGAAATGTGAAAATATCAAAGAAGGTGATGACATTAGCGAATAAAATTGAGTTATTAGATAAAATTTCTAATGGTGAAAGTGTCTCTTCAGTGGCAAAACATTATAAAATCAATGAGTCAACGGTACGATCAATCAAAAAATCAGAAGAAAAAATCCGCCGTAGTGTCCGTGAAAACCCGCTAATTGCTTCAAAAATTTGCTCTGTAACTTGTGATGTTAAATTAGAAAAAATGGAAAAAGCTTTAAATCTGTGGATAGAAGACCGAACTCAAAATAAAATTCCGTTAAATTCACTCATCATTCGTGAAAACGCAAAACTCCTTATCAACGCTTTAGCGAAACTGGTGATAGCACTGGCGGGATAGGTTTTTTAGCTAGCAAAGACGCTGGTTTGAAAGATTTGTTTGAAATTTCTAATAAATATTACATTTAATATTAAATTGTTTCTTATTTTCATTTCGATGCCATATGCTTGCATTTCACTATGTACTGTCTATGTACATAGTCATATTATGAAGGTACATATAATACATACATAGACAAAATTTTAGACTAGTTTTTCTCATATATTTCATACTTTGGAACGGAACCCCTTTATTACTATGGAAGCCATAACTCAGTATTCGCGTTTTCGGTATTCGCGGCATTTCTCAGGAACGTAACCCCCACGAATAGCGGGGGTTTACTGTATTATTATTATAGTCTTTGGTGGCCCCTAGACATTTGTCCAATTCCACCTAATATCACTGACTTTATAAAGCAAGCCTGAAAAAAAAAATTGTGTTTGTTTGTGTAATGTGTAAGTGTGAGTTTATGTTATACACAGGACACCCAGCCACCAGGGAGCAGTCATCACCTAGGATAACTGCTACCTGATGCCTGTCCCTATGAATGTGGAGCCGGGCCTGGGTCTACTATACTGTCTGCACTGACTGCACAAAATACCTTCACCCTCTGATAGAAGTGCTAGACTAGAGGGTGCCAGCAATCCGGCCCCCAAGTTGCCCAGGCCTGGGAGTCAGCATAAAAAAAAAAAATAATAAATAATAATAATAAAAATAATAAATGCATGGGATACATATAAATTAACATTTGACACATAAGCCTATGATAGATATAAGCTGGTCTGTAACCAAGTTACAAAGGAGGTTAGGCAGGCGAAGGCAGATTACGAGAAATCTTATCATTGGCAAAGGATGCAAAGAAAAGCAGCAAAGAGTTCTTTACTTATGTAAACTCCAGAAGGAAGGGGATGAATCAGATTGGTCCACTTGATATCGATGGTTCAACTGTTGATGATCCTGCTCAGGTAGCTAACGAACTAAATGAATATTTTGCATCGGCATTCACACATGAGGAGTTATTCAGGGAGGGGAATGCCAGAGGTGTATTCAACTCTGGCAGTAAGCTAGATAATCTTGTAATAACTGAGAGTAAAGTGGAGGAGAAATTGTTGAAGATAAACACAAGAAAGGCAACTGGGGTGGATGGAATCTATCCAATTATATTAAAGGAGGCGGCAAAGGAAGTAAGCAAACCTTTAGCCATAATTACGATAGCTTCCCTGGACTCAGGGGAGGTACCCATGGACTGGAGATGTGCAAATGTGACCCCAATTCACAAAGGAGGATCAAAGGGAGATACAGGTAATTACAGACCTGTTAGTTTAACTTCTGTTCCAGGGAAATTAGAGGCACTGGTTAAAGAAGCATTGCAGGATCATCTACACAAGACTTCAGGGGATAGGGGAAGTCTTGTCTGACTAATTTGATTGGGTACTATGATGGAGTCACAAAGGAACTGGATGCAAAGAATAACTTTGATATCATATATTTGGATCTTAGAAAAGCCTTTGATACTGTTGCACATGGAAGACTGCTGCACAAATTGGGGCAGTGTGGCAATGGAGGCAAATTGCTGCTATGGATAAAGGGATGGTTGAGTGGGAGAAGACAGAGAGTGGTAATTAATGGACACTGCTCTTTGTGGACTAATGTTATTAGTTGTGTCCCTCAGGGTTCAGTGTTGGGTCCATTGTTGTTTTCTGTATTTATAAATGATATTGATGATGATATATCAATATCATTTATATTACAGGCTTAATGTCCAAGTTTGCAGAAGGTTGGCAGGGTTGTTAAGGACACTAATGACAGTACACTTCTGCAACAGGATCTAGAGAAGTTGAGCAGATGGGCTGAGAGATAGCAAATGAAATCTAAAATTGACAAATGTAAAGTACTACATATGGGAAGCAGTAATCCCAGAGTAACATATCAACTCTGTGGTACACCACTGACAGTGGTAGAGAATGAAAAGGACCTGGGGGTAATTTTGCAGGCATATATGAAGTTTTCTGAGCAGTGCAGATGGTCTGCAAGAGTAGCTCCTGGTGTCTTGTCAGTGATATACAGGAATTTTTCTAGCAGGGATAAGGAGATGTTATCCCTTTGTATAAGGCAATGGTCAGACCACACCTTGAGTTCTGTATACAGGTCTGGAGGCCTCATTTTAAGAAGGATATAGAGCTGTTGGAACGAGTACAGAGAAGGGCAACAAGATTAGTGAATGGAACAAAGGGTTGCTCTTACGATGAAAGGCTTAAGTTTTGCAAATTACAGTGTCTGGAGATTAGGCACCTGCGATGTGATCTGATTGAGGTATATAAAGCCTTGAATGGTTTGAGCATGTTCAATGCAGATAGGATTCTTACTCTTGCTCAGAGTAATCGCCTGAGAGGGCATAAATTCAAATTGAGAAAAGACGGTTGTAGGATAGATGTGTGGAAGTTTGCCTTTAGCCAGCGGGTGGTTGATTGGTGGAACAAACTTCCATCTGTTGTAGAAGTTGATAGCTTAAATAGATTCAAGGTAGAACTTGACAAACATTTGGAGCGAGTGGATGGGTGAAATTAGGGGTTTTTTTTTTTGGCTGATGCTATATGAGCTTGCTTTCTTGCATCATGTGCCTTTGCTAATATGTATTTATATTTATAAAAATAAAATAAATAATAAAAATAATAAAATAATAATAATAAAAATAATAAAATAATAATAATAAAAATAATAAAATAATAATAATAAAAATAAAAAATAATAAAAAATAATAATAAAAATAAAAAAAATGAAAAAATATATATTAATAATAAAATAACATAATAAATCTCTCCTCCCCATACAGGCATTCAGGAATCAAAGCCTCCTACTTTTGTGTGCAGAGGAAAAAATAAAATAATAATAATAAAAAGAGAGAGAGAGAGAGAGAGAGAGAGAGAGAAAAGTAAGAGAGAAAAAAAAAAAAAAGACAACATCCTGGTTCACAATCCCACATTTAGTTACTTACATAGTGCCAGCAAACATAAAAAAAAAATAATAAAATAAAATAAAAAATAAATAAATAAATTAAAAAAAACCAAGACCAGGGTGGTTAGGAACAAAAACCAAAAGGAGAAAATATACAGTGAACAGTTATTAGTTTACAAATATCCAGACTGATAACTCTCTTCTCTTTAGAAATACAGAAATTACAAACCTTTGAAAAGCAACAAACTTATTATAATCTGACAATTAATTATTTTTATTTTCATACCTCAAATCGCTAATTACCAGTGGTGGCTTGTGATTCTGATGTTTGGGGGTTCTGTGTCTTAAAGTTACATTAAATTGCCTTCGTTATAAGACATGTAGACATACACAGTAATAATAATAAGCAAGTTAAAAATACTACAAAATATTAACTAGACATTTACTGTTAACAGACTTGAACTTTTGTTTAAAACCAAAATCCATTTTTCAGTTTTTATTTGTTGAAAATGGATTAATAACTTTTTCATTCATGTTGGGGCACTGTTGACCAAGCGTTTCTCTGTTGAAATTATTGCTTGATGAGCATTTAGCCTTTCCTGATTCATAGTGTTCCTTAAAAATGTTTTTATTTTTTTTAATGTCAAATGGCAGTGTTTGGGCTCTGAAGTAGTTATCGGAATGGTCAAAAGAACTTTTGTGAGTTTTGTACGTTCACCAAGAACTTTAGCTAAATTATTTACTGAGATAAATTTCAGCAAGGCAGTAAATTTGCAATAATTGTATGGATCATGTCTGCTATAGAAAACTTGTAATTCCGTAAGAAGTTTTTCTCTTTCATTCATGGAATATGCCTCAGTAGTCTCCCATACCTCTTCCATGGGCATTTTCGTAAGAAAATAACAAAGTTCTCCTTGTTAAACAATTTATCAGCAATTAATTGCTTTGCTCTTTGTAAAAGAATATCTCTCACCTGTGTCAACACTTATGTAGTTGCATACTTCCTTCGCTTCAATCATGAGTGTTTTTGAAGGATTTTTACATTGAATTCCTGATTTTTAGAATGGCATTCTTAAAGTTTCCTATATATTTATGTATTTTAACTGCCTCAATTGCATTTGATTATAAATAACTTCCACGTGAGGCATTATCTGATTGAAAAGTTCTAACCAGAACTCGAATTCTTCATTACTCAAGATGTGCAAAATTCCAGTTGTTTCTGAAATCGTCTTATCTGTGTTTGTTGTCCCTTGTAGTTCCTCCATGCACTTTTTTTAAGGATTAAAATTTTCATAAATATTGTTCACAGTGCATATATTGAAGTTCCATCTTGTAGGGGAAGGTTGGGCAACACGGCTGTCTATATGCTTTCTGAGAACAGAAAGCCACTGTGGTGATCTCGAGAAAAATGTTGGTATCGACATGAAGTTCGAAAAGGATATTCTTGAATCTCAGGTACTACTTGCTACATTTCTCATCATCAGATTCAGTTGGTATGCATAGCAGTTAATAAAATGTGCATTTTTGTACATTTCTTTTATTTCAGCCTGAATCTCCCTTCCTTGCCTTTCATCACACTTGCATCATCAAATGTCTGAGCAACCAGTTTTTGAGTATTTCCTTTGAGGATTAAGTCTAACTGATCTAGAATGGGCTTGGCACACCCAAGGTTCTGAGCTGGATATCATCATTCTTCTCTTTCTTGGTGATTCCCTTTTGACTCTCTCTCTCTCTCTTAGGGTAACTTGGGAATTTTTTTTTGGCTGGTGCAGCATAAGCCTCAGGCTTCCTTGCACCATATAGCTGATGATAATAATAATATTCCGTCTGCCATTTGGTTTTCTGGAGTGAAAAAACTCCAAAAACACTCAAAAATGTCTCCATTCAGTTCATATCTCAGAACAGTTACCATTTTTATGTTATGAAACATCTGTTGTGTCATCAGCCATGACAGCAGCTTCTTTAATTTCTCATTTTGATTCATCCTGGCATATTTGCAGAAAACAGTCAAGAATATCATTCTGAATAGTTTTTGAAATGCCTTTAAATGCTGCATTACTTTCTAAATGGTTCTTTAAATTGGAATCTAATGTACAGGCAAAATTTATTAATCCTCTGAATACTCCTGGATTTTTAGAATCATCTTTTTTGTCATGTCCACGTAAAGGAATTGCCATCTGTCCACAAAATTTAGTGCAGTCTATTATTTTAGATAATACCTCATGATTCTTGGTAACTTTTCTGTTATGTTTGCAGATCGAAAGTCTGTAGGCCTCACTAAGCTGTTCTTTAATATTTATAAAGTTCTTTCTTTCATTCTATTTATGTTTGTAAAGCCACTTTTTGTCCATATTAAGTCACCTCCAAATAGTAAACATGGAAAACAAAGCAATGCATTTTTAACTTCACAACCACAAAAGCCAACTTTTCCTTTGGTACCATTCAGTTTTAAAACTGCGAATATATTTCTTATTATTACTTATTTCCTGCTGAGAAATTTGAATCTTTGGTATGGAGTGGCCTTCTTTTTTAATCGCATTTTTTCTTGGAGAGATAATTGTGAAAAACTAAGTTACTGAAGTTTATTCACTGTCACGCGATTTACTTCATGGGGAAGCATGGAGGCCATGATCGAATCAAATTTCACAAAATCGTGTGTCATAGAAATAATGTTCTACTTACGCATCATCTCATAATATAACTTCAACTTACCAAGTTCAAGCTCAATTTGTAATTAAGCTGTAAGCCATAATTACACTGTTGAATGTTGAGTATTGACTTAACACTGATATTATTGGCGCCTCCGTAGCCAGGGGCGCCTCCGTAGCCAGGTGGGAAGGAGCAGCAGTGCGTAGCACACGCTTCTTGATTAGACCGGGGTTCGAGCCCGTCACCACCAAATACGGAGGATGCGGAAAGGTCAGGGAATGACCACCGCATATCCCGGAGCAATATGGCCTTAGTTGCTAATGCTCCTAAAAACCAAACAAACCAACCAACCATCCGTAGCCAGGTGGGAAGGAGCACCAGTGTGTAGCACACGCTTCTTGATTAGACCGGGGTTTGAGCCCGTCACCACCAAATACGGAGGATGCGGAAAGGTCAGGGAATGACCACCGCACATCCCCGGAGCAATATGGCCTTAGTTGCTAATGCTCCTAAAAACCAAATAACAACAACAACAACAACTGATATTATTTAGTTACTTAATGGGAATTCGAGCGAATAACAAAAAGGACACCGACATTGTGGCTGCATACCCATCATGGTCAACAATGAAATCTGCACTGCGTGCTTTACAGTGACTTTGATTCATTTCACCTATAAAAAAAATGTACATTGGCAAGTTGCCAATATAATGGTTGCCAATGGCAACTAACTACCAGATATTCACTGGAATGCAAAATGTGTCACTGCCTAGCGCACAGTGAGGCCTATGGTTAATTAAATTTCAAAGTGGAAAACAATTTCATGTTTTTATTCGTTTATTATTGAAATGATTACTGAAAATAGAGGATGCGCATACTATATGCAGGTCCTGTTAATAAAAATATTCATTGCATTGTTCTTCACAAAATTTCATATAACTTCATTCACTGTATATCTAGATTTAAATAGCTGGGGGTGCCACAATGCCTATGGACGAGCCGCCCTGCTAATTACATTCTTTAATTCAGCTCTGTAATTCTCATACAACAAATGATCATATAATACATCGCACCAAGTTTCTTCAACATCACATACACAGTAAGGGTTTGACTTTAGTCTAAAATAATATAATTTACTATTCAAAGAACCATGCTCTGTTAATAAAAAAGCAGTCTCCATACTAGGAAAAAACCACTTATTCAGTTTAAAGCATGCAAAAGAAACATTTGGAATAAAAAGTCTGGTGACCGCATCATTAATATATATAGGGGTGGTTGATGAGAGCAGATAACTCTATTATCTGCTCTCATCTCACACCGTTCAAGAGTATCATTATTAACACAATCCTCAGGAAACAGCTTGTCTATGACAACTTTAATAGTTGTCTCCCAACTAAATGTTTCCCTACCATCTACAATTACTATGTGAAATACATCCTGCTCTATCTTTTTATTAATAGTCAACTTATACAGTAGACCCCAAGGGTTACTGTCCATCTGGCTTGCCAGATTTCCATTAACTTAGCATGTATTCTTTTCTTTTCAACCTTAGGATTAATGTTAAGGTCACATATAATGTTTTAACATGTGAAATTATTATGCTTCCTAATATGGTAACAAAAAGTTCTATATATTTTAAAAAGATCTAACGGCATGTGACCTGCTAATACCTGCAGGGTATTTGTTGACACAGATCTGCAAACCCTCTGAATTGCCAACAGCATTGTTCTTTGAACAGAATTTAACTTGGCTTTAAACTTAATCTTATTCACATGTTACCAACACTGATGATACATAAGTCACTATTAGCAGAAAACCTGCCGTATAATAAAGATTTAAAACTGATCTAATAACCCCCATTCTGAGCTAGAAATCCGTATTACTGCTGTACTAAAATGCTTAATTTTATTCATGAAATAATGCAGATGTGGAACAGAAGTTAAACTAGCATTTAATAAAACACCTAAATACTTAGTTTGAGTAACACATTTAATTTGCTTACAATTTAACAAAATTTTTGGTGGTCAATTGATATCAAGGTGACCTCTAACTAACATCATAAATGTTTTTTCTTCTGAAACTGTTAATTTATTTACAATAGCCCATGATGTTAGACTCTGAAGAGCCATTTCACCCTTCTTGAGTTACCAGACACACAGATAAGCAGATCATCCCCAAATGCTATTTTATGGAAAACTGTTTGTCTCCATTTAAGTCATTGGTTCAGAACCAAATTCCAGAATATGGGACCCAACACAGATCCCCTAGACACTGATTTCCTGTAAGTTAAATGCTGTGCCCTTACAGTTATCTGCCTTGAAGTTAAATAGCTTATTACAACCCGGTATATTTTCCCTGGACAATGGAGCTGTCTTAACGAGTAAAGAATTCTCTTGTGCCAGACTGAATCAAAAGCTCCTGCAAAGTCAATGAACAGAGCAAGAACATGTTTACTATCTGCATTTTTAATGTAAAGCTCCAAATCATTAATTGCATCCTCAGTAGATTTGGATTTTCTAAAAACATACTGAAATGGCATCTCAATGTGGTGTAAATTCATGAAGTCACTTAATTGCTGGAAAATCAATCTCTCAAACAACTTGCCTAGGTTAGACAACAGTGATATTGGTTGAAAGCTCTTGGGGCTTGTTTTTTCTTTACCTAGTTTTTGCAACAATTTCAGAAGGACACATTTCCAGAAAACAGGAAATGTGCCTTCCAATAAACATTTGTTATACATATTGAGCAGAACTGGAGGATATATCTCTAATAACTTACTGATACTGTTGTTCTCAATTAAATCAATCCCCGGAGTTTTATCAACATTTATCTGTTTGCTGACTACAAGTAACTCCTCTGCTATAAAAAGAGAGATATCCTCATCGTTGACATAAACTCTATTATCTGCTCTCATCTCACACCGTTCAAGAGTATCATTATTAACACAATCCTCAGGAAACAGCTTGTCTATGACAACTTTAATAGTTGTCTCCCAACTAAATGTTTCCCTACCATCTACAATTACTATGTGAAATACATCCTGCTCTATCTTTTTATTAATAGTCAACTTATACAGTAGACCCCAAGGGTTACTGTTTCCTGCAGTTCTTACCAAATTCATCCATGATCTTAACTTATGCTGATAAATAGCCCTATGATTTTTCCTCCTTCTACACTTATATATTTCCTTATAATAGTTAGCCTCTTCTATATCACGAGACCTATATCTTTGAAATTGCTTCCTAGCCAAAAAAACAGTTGTTTTTTTGGCTAGGCTGAAAAAAACATTTTCAGTTGTTCAGACCACCATGGTACCTGCTTATCTGTGGCTTTCCTACACCTAGATGCATACTTCAAAGCTTCAAAAAGTACTTTTTGAATATAAAATGCATATTTTGTGGCATTCATAGCATTCAGAGTCAGATACTTATCATTAGCAAAAACCAATTGCAATAAATCAGGGAATTAGAGTGGGCCAGTAAATCAGAGAGTCTTATAATGGGAGATTTTAATTTCCCAGATATTGACTGGAATTTGGGGGCTGGTTACCCACACACTAGCAGGGCTTTTGTGGATTTATTGGATGATTGCTTTCTACATCAGCATGTTCGGGAGGCAACTAGAGGGAGTAATACTCTTGATTTGATTATCAGCAGTGATTCTTCATGCATTAAGAATCTGCAGATAAATGAACCACTAGGTGGCAGTGATCACAGTGTGCTGAAGTGGGATTTACTCAAAGAGGTAACTACCATTAGGGGTAAAGGGAAGGGTTATTGCTTCCGTAAAGGCTACTACGATGGACTGAGACAGTATTTAAATTCTATACAGTGGGACAAACTGATGATGTTACCAACAGCAAATTCAAAATGGGAAGCATTCAAAGAACTTATCTTGGAAGCTACTAGGCTTTACATACCAACTAAGAAATATTGTTCAAGGTTTAGGCCAAAATGGATGTCAGATGAACTAATGAGGCATATGGCAGAGAAGAAAAATGCATGGGATACTTACAAATTAACACATGACACAGAAGCCTATGATAGATACAAGTTGATATGCAACCAAGTTACAAAGGAGGTTAGGCAGGCAAAGGCAGATTACGAAAAATCCTTGGCAAGGGATGCAAAGAAAAACAGCAAAGAATTCTTTACTTATGTAAACTCTAGAAGGAAGGGGATGAATCAGATTGGTCCACTTGAGATCGATGGGTCAACTGTTGATGACCCTGCTCGGGTAGCTAACAAACTAAATGAATATTTTGCATCGACATTCACACATGAGGAGTTATTCAGCGAGGGGAATGCCAGAGGTGTATTCAACTCTAGCAGTAAGCTACAGAATCTTGAAATAACTGGGAGTAAAGTGGAGGAGAAACTGTTGAAGATAAACACAAGAAAGGCACCCGGGGTGGATGGGATCTATCCAGTTATATTAAAGGAGGCAGCAGAGGAAGTAAGCAAACCCTTAGCCATAATTATGAGAGCTTCCTTGGACTCAGGGGAGGTACCCATAGACTGGAAATGTGCAAATGTGACCCCAATTCACAAAGGAGGATCAAAGGCTGACACAAGTGATTATAGACCTGGGAACTTAACTTCTGTTCCAGGAAAATTAATGGAGGCACTGGTTAAAGAAGCACTGCAGGATCATTTAGACAAGACTTCAGATATAGCTCAGACACAGCATGGTTTTGTTAAGGGGAAGTCTTGCCTGACCAATTTGATTGGATACTATGATGCAGTCACAAAAGAACTGGATGCAGGGAATAACTTTGATATTATATACTTGGATCTTAGAAAGGCTTTTGATACTGTTGCACATGGAAGACTGCTACACAAATTGGAGCAGTGTGACATTGGAGGCAAGTTGCTGCTATGGATAAAGGGGTGGTTGAGGGGGAGAAGACAGAGAGTGGTAATCAATGGACACTGCTCATCGTGGACTGATGTTATTAGTGGAGTCCCTCAGGGCTCAGTGTTGGGTCCATTATTGTTTTCTGTATTTATAAATGATATTGATGATGGTATATCAAGCTTAATGTCCAAGTTTGCAGACGATACAAAGGTTGGCAGGGTTGTTAAGGACACTACTGACACTATGCTGCTGCAACAGGATCTGGAAAGGTTGAGCAGATGGGCTGAGAGGTGGCAAATGAAGTTTAACATTGACAAATGTAAAGTACTACACATGGGAAACAGCAACCCCAGAGCAATGTATCAACTCTGTGGTACTGCACTGACAGTGGTAGAGAATGAAAGGGACTTGGGGGTGGTTGTACAGGCAGATATGAAGTTCTCTGAGCAGTGCAGACGGGCTGCAAGAGTAGCTCATGGAGTATTGTCAATGATATACAGGAATTTTTCCAGCAGGGATAAGGAGGTGATTATTCCATTGTATAAGGCGATGGTCAGGTCACACCTAGAGTACTGTATACAAGTCTGGAGGCCTCATTTCAAGAAGGATGTAGAGCTGCTGGAACGAGTACAGAGAAGGGCAACAAGATTAGTGAATGGAACAAAGGGGTGCTCTTACGAAGAAAGGCTTAAGTTTTGCAAATTACAGTGTCTGAAGACTAGGCACCAGCGAAGTGATCTGATAGAGTTGTATATAGCCTTGAATGGTTTAAGCATGCTCAATACTGATGGGATTCTTCTTCTAGCTCAGAAAAATCACCTGAGAGGGCATAAATTCAAATTGAGGAAAGACAGATGTAGGATAGACGTGTGGAAATTTGCCTTTAGCCAGGGGGTGGTTGGTTGGTGGAACAGACTTCCATCCCTTGTAGTGGAGGTTGATAGCCTAAATAAGTTTAAGGCTCAGCTGGACAGGTATTTTGAACGAACAGAGGGGTGAAGTGGAAGTGGTTTTTTTTTTTTTTTTTTTTTGGCTGATGCTGCATAAGCTTGCTTTCTTGCATCAAATGCCTCTACTAATGCTAAATCATTAAATTTTTCTCAATTTATCTTTTTGTATGCAAACCTCATCTTCTCATTGATTTTATTATAAGAAGTCTGTTTTTTTTTTTTTTTTTTTTTTAATGAAAACCCCAAACACAAGAGGTATTAGAACCTTACTTAGTACCGTGCTTGGGTTGCAGGTTGAGAAGATGAAAGAAGATATTTGTTGACATTAGTCTTGAACTTCTGTAGACTGTAATTTTCAGGAAATACGTATGAAGGAAGGTTGTTCCAGAAAACGGCAGTTGAATGAATAAATGAGGAAGATGAAAAGTTGGTTCTGTGAGTTTGAAGTTGGACAGTAAAAGGATGTTGGCTGGTGGCGGCACATGTTCAGACTGTTTTGAAAGAGAGAGTGTGGGAATTATAGAAGCCAATTCAGAAGAACAGTACCCATGGAAGTATCTGTAGAAAGGCATGCAGCAGAAACAGTATGTCTATGAGACAGTGAGTGGAGAGACTCTGTTAGAGAGCAGTCATTAATTAACCTAACTGGCTTCTTCTGAATGGAACCTAGAAGCCTAAGATAGGTTTTCGGGGCACTGCCCCAGATTTGGGAACAATATTCCATGGTAGGGCGGATTTGTGATTTGTACAGAGTGAACAGCTGTGTGGAAGAAAACTAATGCCAAGTGTGAAAGAGCAAACCAAGTTTTTCGATGCAGAAGAAGCAATATTTGTAATGTGCTTTTGCCAACAGAGATTACAAGTCAGGGTAATCCTCAAAAGAGATATCATTTTGCCTAGAAATCAGAGTGTCACCAAAGATAAGCATAGGAGCAGAAAAATCCTTTTTGCGAGATATAAGACAAGACTGAGTTTTAGAAGGATTGAAATCAACTAAGTTATCTTTGCACCACTGGAGATCGGCATTTAAGGAATTCGTAGCTGATGTTCGAGAAGTTGAAGCTTATTGAGCAGAGCAAGGTTTTTCAAAATGGAAAATGGAATGCAATGTGCTGTCATCGGCAAAATTATAGATAGGATTTCCAGTCAATGGAAGAAGGTCAGTAATATAAAGGATAGGGTGGATGCCCTCGAAGGATTACAAGTGAGGGGCCCATCAAGCTCTCAGCTGCCCACACCAATGCCAGAGCTTGCACTTGGTCATCGCGGAACACAGCGGCAACCCCCAAGACAGAATGCGCTGGTCCCAAAGGAACTAGTAGTTGTTGGTGACTCTATTGTCAGGGAAACGGGAAACATGCTTTGTAAAAAGGATAGGTGGAATAGGACCAGGGTATGTCTGCCAGGGGCAAAATTTGATGACGTTGTAGAGCGGATATCATCTTTTAAGGGCACAAAAGGTGATATAGTTGTACACGTTGGCACTAATGACATTAAGAGTAGGAGACCGGCGGAATTACTTGACAAGTACAGGTCACTGATGAAAAAAAGCCGTGAATTAGGGTTGAAATTGAAAGTGTCTGCAATTCTGCCCAGACACGATAGGAGGGAGTATATGATGAGAGCCCTGTCAATCAATTCGGCCCTGGAAAGATTGTGCAGGGCTCAAGGGGTAGAATTTTTTTCAGCCTGGTCTGTACTTGTTAACAGGAGAGACTGCTTCTACAGGGATGGGATACACTTAAATAGAAAGGGTGCAAGAATGTTTGCTGATGCTATCGAGGCAATGTTAGGTGGGTCGGAAAACTGCTAGATTGGGGGGATACAAGGACTAATAGATTAACAGTAGCCACTGGCAGAGGTGAAAGTGATTCTTGCACTGCTTCTATTGGAATGAGCCGCAGCCTGGAAAATAAGATGCAGGATATTTCAGAGACTGCTGGGAATCATTGGGGTACAAGTAAACACATGGGTTGTGTTAGGGTAGCTAAGAAAAAGAACAGGTGCATGTATACTTGTGTGTACACCAATGCTAGGAGTTTAGTAAATAAATTTGATGAATTTGAGGTATTGCTCAAAACATCAAAGGCAGATATTGTGGGGATTTCAGAGACGTGGTGTCACACAGATATAAGAAATGCAGAACTGGAATTTGGGGAGTACAATGTCTACAGAAAGGATAGACAGGATAGGAAGGGAGGAGGGGTTATGCTATTAGTTAAAAAACACATAAAATCCAAGGAAGTGAAGCCAGTCGACATCGCTGGACAGTGCAGTGTCGAGTCAGTTTGGTGTGACATAAGCATTGGGAGATCAAAATTGAGAGTAGGAGTGTGCTATAGGCCTAATGACTCTGATGAGTATAATAAGAAACTGTTCGGAGAAATAGAGTGGGCCAGAAAATCAGAGAGTCTTATAATGGGGGATTTTAATTTCCCAGATATTGACTGGAATTTGGGGGCTGGTCACTCACACAGTAGCAAGGCTTTTGTGGATTTATTGGATGATTGTTTTCTACATCAGCATGTTCGGGAGGCAACTAGAGGGAGTAATACTCTTGATTTGATTATCAGTAGTGATTCTTCATGCATTAAGAATCTGCAGATAAATGAACCACTTGGTGGCAGTGATCACAGTGTGCTGAAGTGGGAGTTACTCAAAGAGGTAACTACCATTAGGGGTAAAGGGAAGGGGTATTGCTTTCGTAAAGGCGACTACAATGGACTGAGACAGTATTTAAATTCTATACAGTGGGATCAACTGATGATATTGCCAACAGCAAATTCAAAATGGGAAGCATTCAAAGAACTTATCGTGGAAGCTACTAGGCTTTACATACCAACTAAGAAATATTGTTCAAGGTTTAGGCCTAAATGGTTGTCAGATGAACTAATGAGGCATATGGCAGAGAAGAAAAATGCATGGGATACATACAAATTAACACGTGACACGGACGCCTATGATAGATACAAGTTGATCTGTAACCAAGTTACAAAGGAGGTTAGGCAGGCGAAGGCAGATTACGAGAGATCCTTGGCAAGGGATGCGAAGAAAAACAGCAAAGAGTTCTTTACTTATGTAAACTCTAGAAGGAAGGGGATGAATCAGATTGGTCCACTTGAGATCGATGGGTCAACTGTTGATGACCCTGCTCGGGTAGCTAACAAACTAAATGAATATTTTGCATCGACATTCACACATGAGGAGTTATTCAGCGAGGGGAATGCCAGAGGTGTATTCAACTCTAGCAGTAAGCTAGAGAATCTTGTAATAACTGAGAGCAAAGTGGAGGAGAAATTGTTGAAGATAAACACAAGAAAGGCACCTGGGGTGGATGGGATCTATCCAGTTATATTAAAGGAGGCAGCAAAGGAGGTAAGCAAACCCTTAGCCATAATTATGAGAGCTTCCTTGGACTCAGGGGAGGTACCCATTGACTGGAGATGTGCAAATGTGACCCCAATTCACAAAGGGGGATCAAAGGCTGACACAAGTAATTATAGACCTGTGAGTTTAACTTCTGTTCCCGGAAAATTAATGGAGGCACTGGTGAAAGAAGCACTGCAGGATCATCTAGACAAGACTTCAGTTATAGCTAGGACACAGCATGGTTTTGTTAAGGGGAAGTCTTGCCTGACCAATTTGATTGGATACTATGATGCAGTCACAAAAGAACTGGATGCAGGGAATAACTTTGATATTATATACTTGGATCTTAGAAAGGCTTTTGATACTGTTGCACATGGAAGACTGCTGCACAAATTGGAGCAGTGTGGCATTGGAGGCAAGTTGCTGCTATGGATAAAGGGGTGGTTGAGGGGGAGAAGACAGAGAGTGGTAATCAATGGACACTGCTCATCGTGGACTAATGTTATTAGTGGAGTCCCTCAGGGTTCAGTATTGGGGCCTTTATTGTTTTCTGTATTTATAAATGATATTGATGATGGTATATCAGGCTTAATGTCCAAGTTTGCAGACGATACGAAGGTTGGCAGGGTTGTCAAGGACACTACTGACACTATGCTGCTGCAACAGGATTTGGAAAGGTTGAGCAGATGGGCTTCGAGGTGGCAAATGAAGTTTAACATTGACAAATGTTAAGTACTACATATGGGAAACAGCAACCCCAGAGCAACGTATCAACTCTGTGGTACTACACTGACAGTGGTAGAGAATGAAAGGGACCTGGGGGTGGTGGTGCAGGCAGATATGAAGTTCTCTGAGCAGTGCAGACGAGCTGCAAGAGTAGCTCATGGTGTATTGTCAATGATATATAGGAATTTTTCTAGCAGGGATAAGGAGGTGATTATTCCCTTGTATAAGGCAATGGTCAGGCCACACCTAGAGTACTGTATACAGGCCTGGAGGCCTCATTTCAGGAAGGATGTAGAGCTGCTGGTTCGAGTACAGAGAAGGGCAACTAGATTGGTGAATGGGACAAAGGGGTTCTCTTACGAAGAAAGGCTTAAGTTTTGCAAATTACAGTGTCTGGAAACTAGGCACCAGCGGGGTGATCTGATAGAGGTGTACAAAGCCTTGAATGGTTTGAGCATGCTCAATGCCGATGGGATTCTTCCTCTAGCTCAGAAAAATCACCTGAGAGGGCATAAATTCAAATTGAGGAAAGACAGATGTAGGATAGATGTGCGGAAATTTGCCTTTAGCCAGCGGGTGGTTGGTGGGTGGAACAGACTTCCATCCCTTGTCGTGGAAGTTGATAGCCTAAATAAGTTTAAGGCTCAGCTGGACAGGTATTTCGAACGAACAGAGGGGTGAAGTGGAAGTGGTTATTTTTATTTATTTATGTTACTTTTTTTTTTTTTTTTTTTTGCTGATGCTGCATAAGCTTGCTTTCTTGCATCAAATGCCTCTACTAATGCTAATGCTAATGCTAATGCTAATACAAGAGGTAAAGAGTGGTGGAAAGAACTGAACCAGCATTAGTGGAGAAGTTAGAAGACAGAGAGCCATCTACTATCACTCTCAGTGAGCGATCAGAGATAAAATTGGATAACCAATTACAAAAAACAGTTGGCAAACCATAAGATGGAAGCTTGTTTAGAAGACCTTTATGCCAAACACAATTGAAAGCCTTTGAGATGTCAAGAGCAACTGCTTGTGTTTCACCAAACCTTTCCATTGAATTTGTCCATAAATGGGTAACATAAGCCAGAATATCACAAGTGGATCGACACTGACAGAATCCATACTGGAGATCGTTGATCAGACGGCAGGTTTCTAGGTAGTTTAAGAGTTGGCGGTTAATTGATTTCTCCATTACTTTAGAAAGAGTAGAAGTAATTGCAATGGTATGATAATTGGATGGAAGGGACTTGTCACCCTTTTTAGGAACTGGCTGGATATGAGTAAATTTCCAAGCAGAAGGAAAAACACCTTTGGAATAAGAAAGTGAAAAAAAGTGGCAAAGAATAGGAGTATGTTCAGGAGAACAAATGGAGAAATACCATCAGGACCTGGAGCTTTTTTAGCATCAAGATTCGTCAAAATCCTTCTGACGTCCTTTTAATGGAAGACCACAGGAGGCATTGAATGGAGCATGTTGGGAATGGTGGGAGGTGTTTTACCAAGATCATTAATACATGAGTTGGAAGAAAAATGGGATGCTAGCAGACCAGCTTTATCTTTGGCTGAAGTGACAACAGAACTATCTGGTTTTGACAGAGGTGGGAGCAGAGATGGGCAAAAGTTGCAAGAGACCAGAATGCTTGGCTACCATTAGGGCAAGAAACAAGTTTTCTGCTCTTAGCCTCTTCAAAATCTAGTTTGGACTGATTAATGACTGCTTTACAATTGTTGCAAGCTTTGGTGTAGGCAGAAAATGAAACTGAAAAATTGGAAACAAGCCAATTACGATATGCAACAGTGTTCTCTTGAACAGCCTTAGCACATTTATTGGAAAACCAAGGTTTAGATAAAGGATGAGATTTTAAAGTGGAGTGTGGAATAAAGGATTCCATTCCTACAAGAATAATTTCACTGACATGATCAGAGCAAACCTTGACATCAGAAGGTTTGAAACAGTAGTCCGACCAAGAAAAAGAAGAAAAGAAATCTTTCATGTCATCCCATTTTGCATTCTTGTAATGCCAAACATTACGAGTTTGGGAATAGCCATGAGATAATGGCTCCATTGGAGAAGAGACGATCACCAAGTTGTGATCTGAGGTACCTAAAGGAACACTCACTTTGACCGTGTACTTAGAAAGGTTGTTTGTGAGAAAAAGATCAGGCATGTTGGCTGTATTGTTTTAGGTAAATGTACAATCTGTTCAAGGTCATTAGAAATTGCAAAAGCTTCAACATCTCGATCAGCTGGGTCGGTGTGACTAGAAAATGGAAGCCAGCTGGAGTTGTGAACATTAAAATCACCAAGGAAGATTACCTCACTGTTAGGAAAGTTGGGCTGGAAAAGTCTAGTTGCAAAGAGAGGAAGTCAAAGAGCTCCAAGTGATTAGTGGAGTTGGGAGAACGGTAGAGACAGCAGATGAATTTCACACAATGAAGTAGAGAGATTTTAAGCCAGAGAAGATCAAAGAGAGGAGATTCCAAATTACCAATTCTCTGATAGGGAATATTGGAATGGAATATGCACAAATACCACCTTTTATGCAAAAGGAATCGTACAGCGAATAATTTGGGCAACTGAAATGAGCAGTGTTTGAATCAACCGATAACTGAGATTCTGTCAGAAAAAGTACATGTGGTTTGGCAGACTGCAAGTGGAAATGCCATCGTTGAGATCAGAATTGAGACCACCTATATTTGTGAAATGAACTAGGAAGTGATTGGGAGGTTTAGATCTTTTGGCAGATAAGCTTACTCTATTAGTTTGACAATTCATGGTGTATTCAATAGTAAGAAAAAGTGGGGGAACATGCTGTATGAAGTAATGAAATTTTTGGATATGGCGTACACATGGTAAGAATATACTCAGATCCTTGACATAACGTGGCCTTGACAATGCCCCCCGCATACACACTACTCGGACTCTATCCAGTCACTATCTGGCAGAGTAGAGGTAGCAAGGTTATTATCACTAGCTGATCCAGAAGCCTCCTAAAGAATTACCAATACGTTCGGTCCGGTGTACTAACTAGCGGCCAGCCTGCGAACACCATTTTAGAGCTGTACCCTCGAAATGTAAGGAATATTGGATCTCACCACAATCTTCATCATAACCTCAAAAGTCATGAGTCATACTGCATGATTGAAAAGATTGGGAAGAGTTGATCAGAACTTAGCTCTGGAGACTAAACATGGATTCCACCACTGTCATACCACTGAACCAAATATTGGATTTAGCATTTATATCAAAAGCCAATACTACATTGCCATAACCTATCTGTGCCAATGCACCTTCCATACATGAAATGAAATATTCAATATTATCTGTTGGAGAACAATACAATGATAATAAATAAAATTAATGCAAACAATATCTTGATTACAATCCTGATACCACAGTTATATTTAAATTCTTATTAAAAATAACTATTGCTACTCTTGGCCTCACTCTAGTAACATAAACTGACTTAGCAGTTACAGGAAAACCTACCAATCTATAACTCTGCTCATGTTGTAATGCATATGGTTCTTGCAAACAAAGTATGTCACACTGGTTTTCCATTGCATATATTCTAAATTCATTCATTGCCATTCGAGACCTTTGTCCATTGAACTGGACTATGTTTAATATTTGGTTATTATCACTATTATATGCCAACCAAAACTGTTTAATACAATTGTTATTATTGTATTAAACAGTACTTGCTAATTCAAGGGCTTTAACATATTCTGGTCAATTTACATCTCTTACAGAGTATTTATAGTCATGACCTCTATGCTTACAGTTAACACAATTTGGATGTTGGTCCCTGTGCTGACAGTCAGCATAAACATGGCCCCCCCCTCAGTGCAATGACCACATGACATTGTTTTATGACTACATTACTGGACAAAGTGACCATATCACACACATTTAAAACATTTGGTCACAACTGTGAATTTTTAAATAATTAAAGAATTTTTATAGAAGGACACTCCCAAAAATATTCTGTCTTTCAAAAACAAAAATTTTAACAACTCTGGGGCCATCCCAATAACCCAGTTAGTCAATTTCAACTTATTTCCACTATTAAATCTAAATACAACTCCATTCTTTACCTCTTTGAGATCATAACCATAGTTCTTCAAATTCTTTAGATATAAGTCTGCAACTATTTCATCCTTTGTACACCAGTATGGAAGGATTAGTTGTTTTCAACTTATCATAATCAATACCATTACTAACTTTTTTTTTTTTTTTTTTTTTTTATGTGAACCCCAAACACGAGAGATATTAGAACCTATAGTACTTAGTACCATGCTTGGGTTGGAGGATGAGAAGACGAAAGGTTGTTCACATTGGACAAACTTCTGTAGATTGTAATATTCAGGAAATACTTATGAAGGAAAGTTGTTCCAGAAAATGGCAGTTGCATGAATAAATGAGCAAGATGAAAAGTTGGTTCTGTGGGTTTGAAGTTGGACAGTAAATAGATGTTGGCTGGTGGTGGCATGTGTTTGGACTGTTTTGAAAGAGAGAGAGGGAATTATAGAAGCCAATTCATAAGAACAGTGCCCATGGAAGTATTTGTAGAAGAGGCATGCAGCAGAAACAGTACATCTGTGAGAAAGCGAGTGGAGAGACTCTGTTAGAGATGAATCATTAATTAACCTAACTACCCTCTTCTGAATGGAATCTAGAAGCCTGAGAGAGAGGTTTTGGGGACACCGCCCCAGATGTGAGAACAATATTCCATGGCAGGGCGGATTTGCGATTTATACAGATTGAGCAGCTGTTTGGAAGAAAAGTAATGCCAAGAGCAAAAGAGAAAACCAAGTTTTTTAGATGCAGAGGAAGCAATATTTGTAATGTGCTTGTGCCAAGAGAGATTAGAAGTCAGGGTAATCCCCAAAAGAGATATATCATTTTGCCTAGAAATCGTAGTGTCACTAAAGATAAGCATAGGAGCAGAAGAATCCTTTTCTAAGATATAAGACAAGACTGAGTTTTAGAAGGGTTAAAATCAATTAAGTTGTCTTTGTCCCACTGGAGAATTACCTGAAGATCGGCATTTAAGGAATTGGTAGCAGATTTTCGAGAAGTTGAAGCTGATTGAGCACAAGGTTTCTCAAAATGGAAAGTGGAATGCAATGTGCTATCATCAGCAAAACTATGGATAGGATTTCCAGTCAATGGAAGAAGGTCATTAATATACAAGAAGAAAAGAGTGGGAGAAAGAACTGAACCTTGGGGGACACTGGCATTAGTGGAGAAGTTAGAAGACAGAGAGCCATCTACCATCACCCACTGCGAGCGATCAGAGAGAAAACTGGATAACCAATTACTAAAAACAGTTGGCAAACCATAAGATGGAAGTTTGTTTAGAAGACCTTTATGCCAAACACGATCAAAAGCCTTTGAGATGTTAAGAGCAACTACTTGTGTTTCACCGAACCTTTCCATTGAATTAGTCCATAAATGGGTAACATAAGCCAGAATATCACCAGTAGATCGACACTGACGGAATCCATACTGGCGATCGTTAATCAGACCGAAGGTTTCAAGGTAGTTTAAGAGTTGGCGGTTAATTGATTTCTCCATTACTTTAGAAAGAGTAGAGGTAATTGCAATGGGACGATAATTGGATGGGAGGGATTTGCCACCCTTTTTAGGAACTGGCTGGATATGAGCAAATTTCCAAGCAGAAGGAAAAACACCTTTGGAATAAGAGAGTGAAAAAAAGCGGCAAAGAATAGGAGTAAGTTCAGGAGCACAGGTTTTGAGAACAAGTGGAGAAATACCATCAGAACCTGGAGCTTTCTTAGCATTAAGATTCATCAAAATCCTTCTGATATCCTTTTGACGAAAGACCACAGGAGGCATTGAATGGAGCGTGTTGGGAATGGTGGGAGGTGTTTTACCAAGATCATCAATACATGAGCTGGAAGAAAAAATGGGATGCTAGCAGGTCAGCTTTATCCTTGGCTGAAGCGACAATAGAACCATCTTGTTTTGACAGAGGTGGGAGCAGAGATGGGCAAAAGATGCGGCCATTAGCTTTGGCAAGAGACCAGAATGCTCGGCTACCATTAGGGCAAAAAGCAAGTTTTCGACTCTTAGCCTGTTCGAACTCTAGTTTGGACTGATTAATAACTGCTTTATAATTGTTGCGAGCTTTGGTGTAGGCAGAAAATGAAACTGAAGAATTAGAAACAAGCCAATTACGATATGCAACATTCTTCTCTTGAACAGCCTTAGCATATTTATTGGAAAACCAAGGTGTAGATAAAGGACGAGATTTTAAAGTGGAGTGTGGATTAAAGGATTCCATTCCTGCAAGAATAATTTCACTGACATGATCTGAGCAAACATTGACATCAGAAGTTTTGAAACAGTAATCCGACCAAGGAAAAGAAGAAAATAAGTCTCGCAGGTCATCCCATTTTGCATTCTTGTAATGCCAAACAACACAAGGTTGGGAATAGCCATGAGATAAAGGTTCCATTGGAGAAGAGACAATCACCAAGTTGTGATCTGAAGTGCCTAAAGGACCTCTCACTTCGGCCGTGTACTTAGAAGGGTTGTTTGTGAGAAAAAGATCAAGCGTATTGGCTGTATGATTAGGATTGTCTGGTATTCTTGTAGGTTTTCTTGTATGTAAATGAACAATCTATGCAAGGTCATTAGTAATTGCAAAAGCCTCAGCATCTGGACCTGCTGGGTCGGTCTGACTAGAAAACAGAAGCCAGCTGGAGTCGTGAACATTAAAATCACCAAGGAAAATTACCTCACTGGTTAGGAAAGTTGGACTGGAGAAAGTCAAGCTGCAAAGAGAGGAAGTCAAAGAGCTCCAAGTGATTAGTGGAGTTGGGAGAACGGTAGAGACAACAGATGAATTTGACACAATGAGGTAGAGAGATTTTAAGCCAGAGAAGATCAAAGAGAGGAGATTCCAAATTACCAAGTCTCTGACAGGAAATATCAGAATGAACATATGCACAAGTACCACCTTTGAGGCGAAAGGAATCATACAGCGAATAATTTGGTCAATTGAGATGAGCAGTAGTTGAATCGACCGATAACTGAGATTCTGTCAGAAAAAGTACATGGAGTTTGGCAGACTGCAAGTGGAAATGGACATCGTTGAGATTAGAATTGAGACCACGTATATTTGTGAAATGAATTAGGAAGTGCTTGGGAGGTTTAGATCTTTTCGCAGATAAGCTTGCTCTATTAGTTTGACAATTCATGGTGTATTTAGTAGTAAGAAAAAGTGGGTGGGACATGCTGTATGAAGTAATGAAATTTTTGGATATGGCGTACACGTGATAAGAATATACCCAGATCCTTGACATAATGTGGCCTCAACAATGCTCCCCGCATACACACTACTTGGACTCCCTCCAATCACTATCTGGCAGAGTAGAGGTAGCAAGATTATACACTAGCTGATCCGGAAGCCTCCTAGAGAGTTACCAATAGATTCGGTCTGATGTACTAACTAGCGGCCGGCCTGCGAACACCGTTTTAGAGCTGTACCCTCGAAATGTAAGGAATATTGGATCTCGCCACGACATTCATCATAACCTCAAAAGTCATCAATCATACTGCATGATGGAAGAGATAGGGAAGGGTTGACCGGAACTTAGCTCTAGAGACTAAACATGGGTTCCGCCACTTCAAGCCTCCAATAAGCAAAGTGGTGGTATTTCACCGGTTGATGAGAGTCATCTACCACCTAGTACTATAGAGGGGTAACATAGAGGGGCGGCGTTTCTCCATGTGGTGTGGGTGCCACACCCCAACTCCTGCTTACGTTGGTTCACACCTGTGAGGTCACCCACCATGTACTTGTGCATGGAGGTTATACCCAGGATTACTAATAGTCCCACCATCATGAAGGTGCAAGGAGGATTGGCTGTCACAGACCATCCGGAGTTCACCGAAATTGGGTCCACTTGACTTGAGTGTCACCCGAATATCAGTTCCATCAGCGTTTTAGACTCCCAGGTAGCAAGTACAGCTTGACTGGCATATCTGAGAGAATGTCTGTGACAACCTCAAGGACCATAACTAAAGTCTCTGAACCTATTATTTTGTTCAAATCATCTTTATTGTCTATTTCTATCAAAACACCTTTATTTCATATTGTTCGCAGGCTTGTCACTTTAATTTCCTTAAAATCATCTTTTAAAGCATTTAGTACCTCTTCTTTGATCTCCTGACTACTCGTAAACTGTGCATTAACATCTGCTCTTAATATTAAAGTATTCACCTGTTTCTTCTTATTACTTCCTCTCCCACCTCTATTACCAATTTTACTGTCTTCATTAACATCAGTTATATTTTCCCTAACTACAGTACTGTATGTTTTAACCTTATCAACATACAGGACGAAATGGTTGGCCCCTCCCAATTTCATCAAAAAGGGAAACTCTAACTTGCATCTCTTCTAATTTTGCTTTTAGTGTTTCACTGTGAATCAGCACAGCTGTTGTAATTACTTCAATGTCACCCCACTTATCTAATATAAAGTTAGATGCCATCTTAGTTATTAGCATTAGCATTAGTAGATGCATACAATGCAAGAAAGCAAGCTTGGTCAGCATCAGACAAAAAAAAAAACCCTCCTATTTCACCTCTCCATTCATTCCAAGTGACTGTCCAGCAAAGCCATAAATTTATTTAGGCTATCAACTTCCACAACAAAAGATGGAAGTCTGCTCCACCAATCAACCACCCGCTGGCTAAAGGCAAACTTCTGCTCATTTGTTCTGCAACTGCCCTTCCTCAATTTGAATTTATGCTCCCACATGTGAGTAGCCTGAGCAAGAGGAAGAATCCCATAACATTGAGCATTCTCAGTCCATTCAAAGCCTTAAAAAACCTCAGTCAGATCTCCTGGCAGGTGCCTAGGCTTCAGACACTGCAATTTTCAGAACTGAAGCGTTTCTTGGTAAGAGTACTCCTTTGTTTAACTCACCAGTCTCATTGCCCTTCTCTGTACTTGTTCCAACAGCCCTATATCCTTCCTAAAATGAGGCCTCCAGGCTTGTATAAAGTACTCAAAATGTGGCCTGACCATTGCCTTATACAATGGGATAGTCACCTCCTTATCCCTGCTAGTAAATCCATGTATATCACTGACAAAACCCATGAGCTGGCCTGACAGCCTGTCTGCATTGGACAGAGAACTTCATATCTGACTTCACAATTAGTTCAGGTCTTTTTCATTTTTGACTACCCTAAGTGTAGTACCAAACAGTTGGTATATTTTGCTTTGAGGTTACTGCTACCCATATGCAGTACTTTGCATTTGTCAATATTAAACTTCAATTGCCATTTCTCAGACCATCTGCTTAACTTTTCTGGATACTGTTCAAGTAGCATGCCATCATTCCTGTCATTCACCACCCTGCCAATCTTTGTATCGTCTGCAAACTTGAACTTTAAGTCTGATATGCATTCATCAATATCATTGATAAATAAAGAAAACAATAATTGTCCCAATGCAGAAACCTGAGGAACTCTGCTGATAACACTATAAACGTTGAAGAGTATTTCTTAGTTAGTATGAAAAGCCTAGTTATCTTCCATGATTAATTTCTTGAATATGTCCCTTTAGAATTTATTGTTGGTAACACTCTCAGTTGGTCCCACTGTATAGAATTTAAAAACTGACTAAGACCACTGTAGTCATTTTTATGAAAGCAAAAACCCTTCCCTTTACCCCTGATGCTAGTTACATCAATACACTGTGATCACTGTCACCTAGTAGTTCTTTTATCTGCAAATTCTTAATGCATGAATAATCACTGCTGATAATTAGATCAAGAGTATTCTCCCTTTTGTTGCCTCTCTAACATGCTTCTGTAGAAAACAGTCATGCAATAAATCCAAAAAAGTCTTACTAGAGTGTGAGTGATCAACCCACAAGTTCCCGTCAACATGTGGAAAGTTAAAATCCCCATTATAAGACATTCTGATTTACTGGCGCACTCTATTTCTTTGACAGTTGTTTGTTGTTCATTTGTCTGTTCATCAGAGTCATTAGGCCTATAACACACTCCTACTCTCATTTTTTCTTTCCCAGTGCTAATGTCACACAAAACCGATTCAACATTCCACTGGCCACCCATGTTGACTGGATGCACTGTCTCACTGCCTTAGATTTAATACGCTTCTTAAGTAAGAACATAACCTCCCACTCCTCCTGTCCTGTATGTCCTTCCTATATACACTGTATTCCCTATATTCAATTTCAGAATCCTTATATCTGAGTGATATCTCTGATATACCTCAACATTGTCTGCATTTGATGTCTCGACCAACACTTCAAATTCATCAAATTTATTTACTATACTCCTAGCATTCGTTTACATGCAAATATACATGCACTTGTTACTCTTAGTTACCCTACCACAGCATATGTATTTACTTGTTCCACAACGACTCCCAACAATCTTTGAAATCCCCATGATCTTGCTTTCCAGGCTGCTGTTCATTCCAATAGAAGCAATGCAAGAATCACTTTTACCTCTCCCTGTGGCTATTGTTAATCTGTTATCTGTGTATCTCCCCCACTATGAGTTTTCTGATCCACCTAACACTGCCTCGATAGCACGAGTAAGTATTCTCGTACCTTTTCTATTTAAGTATATCCCATCCCTGCAAGCAGTCTCTCCTGTTATCAAGCATAGACCATCGATGAGAAAAATTCTACCCCATGAGCCTTGCACAGCCTCTCCAGGGCAGAATTGATTTGACAAGGCTCTCATCATATATTCCCTTGTATCTTTTCTGGGTAGAATTACAGACACTTTCAAATTTAACCCTAACTCACGACTTTTTTTCAACATTGCCACTGTACTTGTTAAGTAAATCTGCTAATTGAGATTTTAGTTAAAAATCTCCCCCCCCCTCCCTTTTTTTTCCAATATAGAAGTAAGCATTATTAGCTCCATTTCATGATCAAGCAGTATATAGCAGAGCAGGACATGACACCTTGTTGTACTGTAACTGTAACATTTGAATTATTTACAATATACTGTTTAAATAGTGTGCTGTATTTTGCAGGGTAAAGAAATGCCTGGAATAAAACTTGCAAAAATGGCTGCTTCATTAAAAACATGTGAGATGTTACATCAAATAGGTAATAATTTTTTTTCCTTAGGTTATCATATTTATTATTGGTATTAGAATGGTTACATGCTGCTAAAAAAATACCCAATTACTCATACTTTACCAAAAGTGGCCATCCATTTCTGCTTTAAATTAGTATTAGTAGTAGTAAAAGGCAAGCTTATACAGCATCAGCCTAAAAAAAAAAAAAAAAAAAGTACTCTCCTCATCTATCCATCCCTTTAATAATTTAAATTTATTCAAATTATCCACTTCCCAAAACCAGATAGCAGTTGCTTCCAACAATCTGTTACTCTTAGGAGAGTAACAGATTGTTGGAACAAACGCTAATTGACATTTTTGCACATCTATCCTGCAGTCATCGTTTTTCAACTTAAGTTTATGTCCCCTTGTGTATGTATGTTGCCTTAGAAGGAGTTAGAACACCAACATCATTATGTTACTGAATCCACTTAAATACTTAAATTAGGTATCCTTACAAGTGTTTAATTTTCAAGTACTGCAATTTTCAGAACTGGTCTTCTGTAGTAAGATTATCCTTTTATGTCCTTCACTGATTAATCTGGTTGCTTTTCTCTGCACCTGTTCCAAGAGATCTACATTCCTTCTTAAAATGAGATATTCAGACCTATATGCTGTACTCAAGATGTGGAACAGTGTCTAAAGCTTTACTGAAATCTAAATATATGATGTCAAAATTATTGCTTGCATCCAGTTCCTTTGTTACTGTGTCATAATAGCTAATCAGATTGGTCAGACAAGGTCTCCCCTTAACAAATCCATGCTGCAATTCCTAAATAACTGCATTTTTATTAATATGATCCTAGATTGCTTTTACTGCACTACATTCATTCTTTACATTGCATTCTTTAATCACTGACTCTCCTTTTCTTCATCCAGTCGCCTCCATAGCCAGGTGGGCAGGAGCAGCAGTGCGTAGCACATGCTTCTTGATTAGACCGGGGTTCGAGCCTGTGACCACAAATACAGAGGATGCAGAAAGGTCAGGGAATGACTACCGCATATCCCCGGAGCAATATGGCCTTAGTTGCTAATGCTCCTAAAAACCAAATAACAAACAAACTATCCTTTTCTCTGGGCACAGAAGTCAATAAGAATAAGAAAGACATTTTTACACCTCCAGTCTACAGTAACCTTCTCTGAATCCAACAATGCTCTGGTAATTATAGCCAAGAGTTTTCTTTCTTCTTCTTTTGCTGTTTCTTTTAATATAACTGGATTGATCCCATCAGCCCCAGGTTCCTTATTTATTTTTAGCCTCAGCAATTTCTTTTCCACTTTCTTCTTAGTTATCACAAAATAATTTAGCTACTATTTATTACATGGTATACATCTTGTATTCCCATCTCTAAAATCTTTTTCATTAGTGAATGTAGATGCAGAATATTTATTTAGTTTGTCAGTAACTTGAACAGGATCATCAATAGTTATGCTATGCATATGTAGTGGACCAATGTAGTTCATCCCTTTCCTTCTAGTGTTTAGCATAAGCAAAGAATTGTTTACTACTCTTCTTTGCATCCTTACCCAAGGACTTCTCATAATCTGCCTTAGCTTGCCTAGTCCCTTTAGTGACAAGATTGCAGACTAGTTTGTACATACTATAGAGTTCCATGGCCCCTACTAATTTATAATCATCCCATGTATTTTATTTCTCTACTATTAGTTTCCTAAATTCATTTGACATCCATTAGGTTTAAACCTTGAACCAATATCTGTTAGATGCTATAAAAAGTTTAGTAGCTTCTGTGATTACTTCCCTGAATGCTCCCCATCTAGAATTTGTAGTTGGTCCCACTGAATGTAATTTGAACACCATCTAAGGCCACAAAATCTTTACACTTGACAGTAGTTATATATTTAAATAGCTCTCACATGAATATGTTATGATCACTGCCACCTAGTGGTTCCTTTATTTGGATATTCCTAATGCATGAAGTGTCACTGTTGATAATCAGATCAAGAATGCTTTCTTTTGTTGCCTATCTAACATGCTGCTCTAGAAAACAGTCATCCAATAAATCCTGAAAATTTCTGTTACAGTGTAAGTGGCCAATTCACCAGTTCCCATCAATTTCATGGAAAGTTAAAGTCCCCCATTATAAGACATTCCAATCATCTGGCAAACTTTGTTTGTCTGTGTAGTTTTTCATTATACTCACCATAGTCATTTGGCTTGTAGCAGACTCCTGCCCTCATTTTGGTTTTCTCAGTTCGTATGTCACACCAAAATGACTCAGTGGGCAGTAGAGCTCAAATGGAAGCAATGGCAAATCGAGCCATCTCAACACTGCTGCACTGGACCCAAGAGAACTAGCTCAGAATTTCTTCCGAAAAAATGAATTCAATCCTCTTGAGGGGCTCTCTGGATATTAGGAGGCCCCCACAGATTAAAAATCCACGGAACATCCATAAAGCTAAAAATAAAACTAAAACATCTAGGGATAGTCCTGGATAAGAACATGTCATTCACCCCACATCTCAATTACCTCTGTACCAAAATCAGGAATTACTGTGCCATAATTTCCAGAATTACCAGAAGGGTCTGGGGCTTGAAGAAGAGGACACTCTCCCTTTTCTGAAAGGCTATTTTCATCCCGGCTCTGTCATATGCCGCAGATGTGTGGTACAGCAAAGCAATCACTGCAGTAAACAGGAGAAAATTAGACACCATACAGCGCTCTATCCTCCTGACTATCTCTGGAGTGTGTTGTATAGTTAGCACCCACATGCTCCACCCACAAAGACCAATAGATCGACAGTAGCCACTGGCAGAGGTGAAAGAGATTCTTGCACTGCTTCTATTAGAATGAGCAGAAGCCTGAAAAACAAGATGCATGGTATTTCAGAGACTGCTGGGAGCCATTGCGGAACAAGTAAACACATGGGTTGTGTTAGGGTAGCTAAGAATAGAAACAGGTGCAGGTATACTTGCGTGTACACCAATGCTAGGAGTTTAGTAAATAAATTTGATGAATTTGAGGTATTGCTCAAAACATCAAAGGCAGATATTGTTGGGATATCAGAGACGTGGTGTCACACAGATATAAGGGATGCAGAAATGCAATTTGGGGAGTACAACGTCTACACAAAGGATAGACAGGATAGGAAGGGGGGGGAGGGGTTATGCTATTAGTTAAGAAACACATAAAAACCAAGGAAGTGAAGCCAGTCGACATCACTGGACAGTGCAGTGTTGAGTCAGTTTGGTGTGACATAACCATTGGGAGATCAAAATTGAGAGTAGGAGTGTCCTATAGGCCTAATGACTCTGATGAGTATAATAAGGAACTGTACAGGGAAATAGAGTGGGCCAGTAAATCAGAGAGTCTTATAATGGGAGATTTTAATTTCCCAGATATTGACTGGAATTTGGGGGCTGGTTACTCACACACTAGCAGGGCTTTTGTGGATTTATTGGATGATTGTTTTCTACATCAGCATGTTTGGGAGGCAACTAGAGGGAGTAATACTCTTGATTTGATTATCAGCAGTGATTCTTCATGCATTAAGAATCTGCAGATAAATGAACCACTAGGTGGCAGTGATCACAGTGTGCTGAAGTGGGATTTACTCAAAGAGGTAACTACCATTAGGGGTAAAGGGAAGGGTTATTGCTTCCGTAAAGGCGACTACGATGGACTGAGACAGTATTTAAATTCTATACAGTGGGACCAACTGATGATGTTACCAACAGCAAATTCAAAATGGGAAGCATTCAAAGAACTTATCTTGGAAGCTACTAGGCTTTACATACCAACTAAGAAATATTGTTCAAGGTTTAGGCCAAAATGGATGTCAGATGAACTAATGAGGCATATGGCAGAGAAGAAAAATGCATGGGATACTTACAAATTAACACATGACACAGAAGCCTATGATAGATACAAGTTGATATGCAACCAAGTTACAAAGGAGGTTAGGCAGGCGAAGGCAGATTACGAGAAATCCTTGGCAAGGGATGCAAAGAAAAACAGCAAAGAGTTCTTTACTTATGTAAACTCTAGAAGGAAGGGGATGAATCAGATTGGTCCACTTGATATTGATGGGTCAACTGTTGATGATCCTGCTCAGGTAGCTAACAAACTAAATGAATATTTTGCATCGACATTCACACATGAGGAGTTATTCAGCAAGGGGAATGCCAGAGGTGTATTCAACTCTAGCAGTAAGCTACAGAATCTTGAAATAACTGGGAGTAAAGTGGAGGAGAAACTGTTGAAGATAAACACAAGAAAGGCACCCGGGGTGGATGGGATCTATCCAGTTATATTAAAGGAGGCAGCAAAGGAAGTAAGCAAACCCTTAGCCATAATTATGAGAGCTTCCTTGGACTCAGGGGAGGTACCCATAGACTGGAAATGTGCAAATGTGACCCCAATTCACAAAGGAGGATCAAAGGCTGACACAAGTAATTATAGACCTGTGAGCTTAACTTCTGTTCCAGGAAAATTAATGGAGGCACTGGTTAAAGAAGCACTGCAGGATCATTTAGACAAGACTTCAGTTATAGCTCAGACACAGCATGGATTTGTTAAGGGGAAGTCTTGCCTGACCAACTTGATTGGATACTATCATGCAGTCACAAAAGAACTGGATGCAGGGAATAACTTTGATATTATATACTTGGATCTTAGAAAGGCTTTTGATACTGTTGCACATGAAAGACTGCTACACAAATTGGAGCAGTGTGACATTGGAGGCAAATTGCTGCTATGGATAAAGGGGTGGTCGAGGGGGAGAAGACAGAGAGTGGTAATCAATGGACACTGCTCATCGTGGACTAATGTTATTAGTGGAGTCCCTCAGGGCTCAGTGTTGGGTCCATTATTGTTTTCTGTATTTATAAATGATATTGATGATGGTATATCAAGCTTAATGTCCAAGTTTGCAGATGATACAAAGGTTGGCAGGGTTGTCAAGGACACTACTGACACTATGCTGCTGCAACAGGATCTGGAAAGGTTGAGCAGATTGGCTGAGAGGTGGCAAATGAAGTTTAACATTGACAAATGTAAAGTACTACACATGGGAAAAAAGCAACCCCAGAGCAACGTATCAACTCTGTGGTACTACACTGACAGTGGTAGAGAATGAAAGGGACTTGAGGGTGATTGTGCAGGCAGATATGAAGTTCTCTGAGCAGTGCAGACGGGCTGCAAGAGTAGCTCATGGAGTATTGTCAATGATATACAGGAATTTTTCCAGCAGGGATAAGGAGGTGATTATTCCATTGTATAAGGCAATGGTCAGGCCACACCTAGAGTACTGTATACAGGTCTGGAGGCCTCATTTCAAGAAGGATGTAGAGCTGCTGGAACGAGTACAGAGAAGTGCAACAAGATTAGTGAATGGAACAAAGGGGTGCTCTTACGAAGAAAGGCTTAAGTTTTGCAAATTACAGTGTCTGGAGACTAGGCACCAGCGAGGTGATCTGATAGAGGTGTATAAAGCCTTGAATGGTTTAAGCATGCTCAATGCTGATGGGATTCTTCCTCTAGCTCAGAAAAATCACCTGAGAGGGCATAAATTCAAATTGAGGAAAGACAGATGTAGGATAGACGTGCGGAAATTTGCCTTTAGCCAGCGGGTGGTTGGTTGGTGGAACAGACTGCCATCCCTTGTGGTGGAGGTTGATAGCCTAAATAAGTTTAAGGCTCAGCTGGACAGGTATTTTGAACGAACAGAGGGGTGAAGTGGAAGGGGTTTTTTTTTTTTTTTTTTTTTGGCTGATGCTGCATAAGCTTGCTTTCTTGCATCAAATGCCTCTACTAATGCTAATGCTAATGCTCCAGGTCCTCATTGGATCCCTTCCCCTGGACCTGGAAATTGTGCACTGTGGGCTGCTTTACCAACTATCCAAAGGGAGAGCGGCCATCTGCATTGGCTTCACCACTGATCCAACAAACAACACAAGCGCTGAAAAGAGACATCTAATGACACACCTGTTGCAGACCTGGAAGGCCCGATGGTCCAACTCCCCTGAAGGAACCATAACACTGAAATTCTTCCCGGATGTACATAGGATATACCCAAGCCAGCCTGCATGGTTCGGTCCAGGCCTCCATACTACCTTTCTCCTCATGGGACATAGTTCCTTCAGGAGGAAACTCTAAGACTTTGGTCTCTCAGATTCACCGCAGTGTCACTGCAGAGAGGAAGAAACCTGGGACCACCTCATACATGAATGTCCCACCTACAAGAACATGCACTGCATCCTCATGACAAAGACCCAGTTCATACTCAGGAACCAAGAATAGCTTATATTGAGGAACACTATCGTGCCTTCACACTCTTCGTATAGGAGCTCTTTTCAAGACAAAAAAACTCTTCCACGACCATAGAACCACTGACTGACACCTCGTAAAGCTACCGGCATGGCTTCTCAGCAAGTCTACAAGCCCATAATGATCAATCCAAATCCTCCAGACCCAGTGACTCTTAAAAGATAATACACTACGATGACCAGAGGAGAGAATAAGAAAAGAAATGGAAAAGAAAGGAAAAGGGAAAGAATAAGGTGATGTCATGTTTCTGATATGATTATAAGGTATCAAATGTGGATATTTCCAATATCTGTATTTGATGATTTAAGCAGTACTTCAAGTTCATCAGATTTATTTACTATACTCCTAGCATTAGAGTACAAACAAGTGTACATGTACCTGCCTCTTCTATTTAAGTTGTGTTCCATACCTGCAAAAAGAGTCTTTCCTGCTAACGTGCACAGACCATCCTGAGAAATAGTCTAACCTGTGAGCTTTGCATAGTTTCTCCAGGGCCGCATTGATTGATAAGGCTCTCATCATGTACTCACTCCTGTCATGTCTGGAAAGAATTGCATTTTCAAACTTAGCACTTTCAAATTTGATCCTAACTCACAACTTTTTCTCAACATTGAGCTGTACTTGGTCCTGTTCCACCAGTCCTTTTTGTATAATGTATTTCCCATTTCCCTAAAAATAGAGTCACTGACTACAGCTGCCTCCTGTGGGACTAGGGATCTCTGTCATTGGGGATATCATTGTGTTGTCTGATGCTCTAGCACTGAACTGGGAAACTGACTGCTTGTTTGATCCTTATTTCAATTTGCTTCACTGCCCTAGTGTGAAGTATGATTTTAGTCTAAATTTAATTGAAGTATATCAAACTCACTGCCTTGGCCACCTTGACAGTTAATTTATTACAATGAACAAAGGTAAATTTCATGAAATCCAGCCTTCTGTTACTCCCTAAGATTTTATATTTGTGCCTTCTGGGTTTTTCTCTCCTACTAATGAGAAGATACCTTTCTTGTTCATTTTATTGATCATCTTTAGGGCCTTATACAACTAAGTCAGAGCCCACCCCAATGACTAGTTTCTGTGCTTTGCACTATGCATTGTCTAAGCCATTCATGGAAACACTAATTAGTATGAAAACTGAGCAGTGTTTTGTTAGAAGCAATTGTGTTTAGTATGGTATTGTGCTGCAGAGACTCTGAGGGAAATATCTGAGGTTTATGGAGACAAGTTCTGTTTTTAAAGAAAATTGCAATTTTCAAGTGGAACAGGTACATTAAAGAAAGTTTAGAATCTGTGACCACAACAACCACTCTCAAAGACTTATCATGAAATGGCTTCTGGAAATGCTTCTGCAAGTTGTTCATTAATGGTGAAAGTGTATACACTTGAAAGGAGATTATTTTGAAAAGAAGAGAATAAAGTTCTGGTAGACCTCATCAGTGAAGACTAAAATTAAGATAAGTCCCTGCTACAAATTAAATGATCCATGTAAACACATCATTACCAAATATTAAAAACAGAAAGGCTAAATATGAAATGGAAATCAATAACCAAATACTAAATTATAAATGAAAATTTTTATGTATTGTTTCTTCTTTGTAGCTATTACATAAGTATATGTTATTGGTAATCCAGCATCAGCAGCAATATTAATAGTTTTCGTATTAAATTTCTAGGAGAGCTGGATGATCATTTGGTTCCAGTTGGATATTGTGTTGAAAGCATTGCAAGCAAATTTGTAGAGGATTATGAAGAGGAAATTTTATTGCCCAATGTTGCACAACCTGGGTCAAAGAAAAGAAAACAGATTTATAAGAAAAAAGTGATATTTTAGTTTTTAATTGATTTGTCTGTTAATAAGAAGTGCTAAATCTCTCTTAATTTCAAGAAATTGAATATGAAATTACTACTTAAAATAACTATGGTTGGACAGGCAGAGAGACCGACAGAGATTTTCATTTTAACAAATGATGGTCAAAGTTATTTTAAAAGAACAATAATAATTTCTTTTGATTATCTCAGCTGCACTTTTATAATACAGAGTTAGCATTAGCATTAGCATTAGTAGAGGCATATGATGCAAGAAAGCAAGCTTATGCAGCATCAGCCAAAAAAAAAAAAAAACACCCTTCCACTTCACCCCTCCGTTCATTCGAAATACCTGTCCAGCTGAGCCTTAAATTTATTAAGGCTATCAACTTCCACAACAAAGGATGGAAGTCTGTTCCACCAACCAATTACCCGCTAGCTAAAGACAAATTTCCGCACATCTATCCTACATCTGTCTTTCCTCAATTTCAATTTATGCCCTCTCAGGTGATTATTCTGAGCAAGAGGCAGTATCCCATCAGCATTGAGCATGCTCAAACCATTCAAGGCTTTGTACACCTCTATCAGATCACCTCGCTGGTGCCTAGTCTCCAGACCCTGCAATTTGCAAAACATAAGCCTTTCTTCGTAAGAGCAACCCTTGGTTCCGTTCTCTAACCTTGTTGCCCTTCTCTGTACTCGTTCCAGCAGTTCCACATCCATCTTGAAATGAGGCCTCCAGACCTGTATACAGTACTCAAGGTGTGGCCTGACCATTGCCTTATACAAGGGAATAATCACCTCCCTATCCCTGCTAGAAAAATCCCTGTATATCATTGATAAGACACCATGAGCTACTCTTGCAGCCCATCTGCACTGCTCAGAGAACTTCATATCTGCCTGACAATTACCCCCAAGTCCTTCTCATTCTCTACCACTGTCAGTGTAGTACCACAGAGTTGCTCTGGGGTTGCTGTTTCCCATATGTAGTACTTTACATTTGTCAATGTTAAACTTCATTTGCCACCTCTCAGCCCATCTGCTCAACCTTTCCAGATCCTGTTGCAGCAGCATGCCGTCAGTAGCGTCCTTAACAACCCTGCCAACCTTTGTATAGTCTGCAAACTTGGACATTAAGCTTGATATACCATCATCAGCATTTATAAATACAGAAAACAACAATCGACTCAACACTGAACCCTGAGGGACTCCACTAATAACAATAGTCCACGATGAGCAGTGTCCATTAATTACCACTCTCTGTCTTCTGCCACTCAACCATCCCTTTATCCATAGCAACAATTTGCCACCAATGCCACACTGCTCCAATTTGTACAGCAGTCTTCCATATGCAACAGTATCAAAAGCCTTTCTAAGATCCAAATATAATCAAAGTTATTCCCTGCGTCCAATTCTTTTGTGACTACATCATAGTATCCAATCATATTGGTCAGGCAAGACCTTCCCTTAACAAAACCATGCTGTGTCTGAGCTATAACTGAATTCTTGTCAAGATGATCCTGCAGTGCTTCTTTAACCAGTGCTTCCATTAATTTTCCTGGAACAGAAGTTAAACTCACAGGTCTATAATTACTTGTGTCGGCCTTTGATCCTCCTTTGTGAATTGGGGTTACATTTGCACATCTCCAGCCTGTGGGTACTTCCCCTGAGTCCAAGGAAGCTCTCATAATTATGGCTAACGGATTGCTTACTTCCTTTGCTACCTCCTTTAATATAACAGGATAGATCCCATCCACCCCAGGTGCCTTTCTTGTGTTTATCTTCAACAATTTCTCCTCCACTTTACTCTCAATTATTACAAGATCATCTAGCTCACTGCCAGTGTTTACTTCATCTATGGCATTCCCCTTCCTGAATAACTCCTCATGTGTGAATGTAGAGGCAAAATGTTGATTTTGTTTGTTAGATACCTGAGCAGGATCATGAACAGTTGAACCATCGATATCAAGTGGACCAATCTGATTCATCCCCGCCTTCTAGAGTTTACATAAGTAAAGAACTCCTTGCTGTTTTTCTTTGCATTCCTTGCCAAATATTTCTCATAATCTGCCTTCGCCTGCCTAACCTCCTTTGTAACTTGCTTACAGATCAACTTATATCTATCATAGGCTTATGTGTCACATGTTAATTTATATGTATCCCATGCATTTTTCTTCTCTGCCATATGTCTCATTAGTTCATCTGACATCCATTTAGACCTGAACCTTGAACAATATTTCTTAGTTGGTATGTAAAGCCTAGTAGCTTCCAAGATAAGTTCTTTGAATGCTTCCCATTTTGAGTTTGCTGTTGGTGACATCATCAGTTGGTCCCACTGTATAGAATTTAAATACTGTCTCAGACCATTGTAGTCGCTTTTACGAAAGCAATAACTCTTCCCTTTACCCCTAATGGTAGTTACCTCCTTGAGTAAATCCCACTTCAGCACACTGTGATCACTGCCACCTAGTGGTTCCTGTATCTGCAGATTCTTAATGCATGAAGAATCACTACTGATAATCAAATCAAGAGTATTTCTCCCTCTTGTTGCCTCCCGAACATGCTGATTTAGAAAACAATCATCCAATAAATCCACAAAAGCCTTGCTAGTGTGTGAGTGACCAACCCACAAATTTCAGTCAATATCTGGGAAATTAAAATCCCCCATTATAAGACTCTCTGATTTACTGGCGCACTCTATTTCCCTGTACAGTTCCTTATTATACTCATCAGAGTCATTAGGCCTATAGCAAACTCCTACTTTCAATTTTGATCTCCCAATGCTTATGTCACCCAAACTGACTCAACACTGCACTGTCCAGCGATGTCGACTGGCTTCACTTCCTTGGATTTTATGTGTTTCTTAACTAATAGCATAACCCCTCCTCCCTTCCTATCCTGTCTATCCTTTCTGTAGACGTACTCCTCAAATTCCAGTTCTGCATTTCTTATATCTGTGTGACTCCAGGTCTCTGATATCCCAACAATATCCGCCTTTGATGCTTTGAGCAATACCTCAACCCATGTGTTTACTTGTACCCCAATGACTCGCAACAGTCTCTGAAATATCCTGCATCTTATTTTCCAAGCTGCTGCTCATTCCAATAGAAGCAGTGCAAGAATCACTTTCACCTCTGCCAGTGGCTACTGTTAATCTATTAGTCCTTGTATCCCCCCAATCTAACAGTTTTCTGACCCACCTAACACTGCCTCGATAGCATCAGCAAACATTGTTGCACCCTTTCTATTTAAGTGTATCCCATCCCTGTAGAAGCAGTCTCTCCTGTTAACAAGTACAGACCAGGCTGAAAAAAATTTTACCCCTTGAGCCTTGCACAATCTTTCCAGGGCCGAATTGATCGACAGGGCTCTCATCATATACTCCCTCTTATCGTGTCTGGGCAGAATTGCAGACACTTTCAAATTCAACCGTAATTCATGGCTTTTTTTCAACAGTGACCTGTACTTGTTAAGTAATTCCGCTGGTCTCCTACTCTTAATATCGTAATATTCACTTTATTGTATTGAAATTTTGACTTTAAAATCAATAGTAAATATGTAAAATTACTTTTCTAAATGTATTTGCATAGCGATTATCATTTTGAAAACATATTTTATATATAAGAAATACAGTCCCATACAATTTTTTAAACAACTGTACAAAAAAAAAAACACAATAACATAATACCATAATTCATTGTACTGATTGAATTTAAAATTGTAAAAAGCATGGACCACACATATATTTTTAAATTCAGTGGTTTATTGATTCTTACCCAGAAGTGGAAAAGAGGAGTTCTTATACGAAAGCATATTCAGTTAACTAAATAAATAGAAATTTATAGCAATATTTTAGAGCTGCTCAGGGATTCCATTCTCAAGGTGAAATGCAATTTGGTATCCATATTCACATCAGTTAAAAGTTTTATAAGTTAATTGACCATGTCTTTGTATAGGAAATCCTCTGTTTCTTCATAGGACATTTTTGGTGAAAATTATTTTCTTCAAATGAGATATATAAAGCATTAATAACATGGGAAGTCACCCTAGACCTTCAAATAGTATTAGTATTGATAGTGGCAAATGATGCAAGGTAGCAAACTTATGCAGCATCAGCCAAAAATATAAATAATTTAAAAAAAAAAACAAAATAAAAATAAGAATTTAAAAAAATACACAAAACCCTCATCTGTACATTCCCTTTAACAATTTGCGTAATCCTACAAATTTTTGCATATCTGTTCTGTACCCATCCTTTTTCAATTAAATTTATGTCCCCTTATGTGCGTGTTGTCTGAGAAAGAGCAAGGATACCATCGGCATTCAGTTTACTCAATCTGTTTAAAGCCTTTATCACTTCAAGGTCTTCTTGCAGTTTTCAAGTAGTGTAATTATGGCAGAACTGAAGTCTTTCATGGTTAGATTACCCATTTTTGTCCTTGACTAATCTTCTTGCTCTTCTCTGAAGCTAATCCATCTTCACATTCTGCTCAAAATGATGCTTCCAGACCTGTATGCAGTGCACAAGATATGACCTAACCATTGCCTTATATAGTGGGATAATGAACTCCTTGTCAGAAAAATTCTTGTGTATCACTGACAGAACTTTATGAACTGCTTTAGCAGCCTGTCTGTACTGCTTAGAGTCACTTCACCTCAGAGTACTTCATGTGCAGTTACCCCTAGATCTCTTGTTCAATACCACCTTGAATGTGGTGCCACTGAACTGGTATCTTATTCTGGGATTACTGCTGCTCATATGCAGTAGGTTGCATTTATCAATGTTAAATCTCCACTGCCACTTCTCAGCCCATCTGCCTAATTTTTATAGGTTTTGTTGTAGTAGTTCACCTTGATTCCTGTCATTAAACACTTTGTATCATCTGCAAACTTAGATATTAGGCTTGATATACCTTAATCAATATCAATAATAAATACTGAAAATATTAAGGGCTGGCACTGAATCCTGAGTGTCTCTAATAATGACATTAATCCGAGAATAGCAGTGCTCATTAATAATCACACTCTGCCTTTTGTCATTAAACTATTCCTTAATCCATGGCAGTATCTTGTTCCCAGTACCACACTGCTCTGATTTACATAGCACTCTTGCATGTGGAACTGTGTCAGAAATTTTATTGTTTGCATCTAGTTCCTTTGTTACTGCATCA